>NW_027205397.1:0-15533 GCF_024711535.1 Dipodomys merriami | reverse complement strand
ATTAGTAATGCATGATTATATTATAAAATTATACACAACAATTATACTACATTGACTAATTTTCAATTAGTACTTTATTATGTATTCAATCATGATATTTTGAAAAGGAAGGAATAATATAATTTCCAATAATGGTGAGTAATATGGTATATGCAATTTCATAGTATACAGACATCTCTCTCTTGTTTTATGCAACTACATCTATCTATCTATCTATCTATCTATCTATCTATCTATCTATCTATCTATCTATCTATCTATCTATCTATCTATCTATCTATCTATCTATCTATCTATCTTGTCTGTTTGTCTGTCTGTCTGATTATCTACGAATCTACACATTTATCTGTTTATACACTTGTCACTCCTGGGGCTCAGTTGTAGAGTGCTCACCTAGTATGTACAAAGCCCTGGATTCCTCACTACCATGTGCACACAGAAATCCAGAAGTTGTGCTGTTGCTCAAGCAGCTGAGCACTAGCTTTGAATATGAAAGCTTAGGGACTGTGTCTAGTCTCTTACTCAAGACCCAGGAATGGTACCAAAAAAAGATGGAATGTTCTGACTGCAACTATATAAGGATAGCACTCCAAATACCTCATCACAGAGCAAGCCTTGAGTCTGGTGCTGACAGCTGCCATCTAACCTGACTTAGCCAGAGGTAAACTGCTGCAACCCAGCTCCATAGAACCAGATGCTGCTGGCTTGCTCACCCCTGGCATCCAATATACTTGGAGGCTAAGATCTGACACTGGTGGGTTTAAAACCCGCTCTGGCAGGAAGTCTCTGAAACTCTGAGCTGTGGCTCGAAGTGGTAGAGCTCTAACCTTGAGCAAACTATCTTAGGACAGTACCCCCAACCTTTCAGTGCAATCCCCGTGTCTCACTCCACCGCCCCACAAAAAAGCCACCCCTCTAAATCATTAGATGTGAACTTTATGTGGCTTGGGATGTGTTTCTGAAAGAACGATAATACTGATGAAAACACCCTAATTCTAATGACAGTGTGTGGAATACAGCTATGTGATGAGTCCTTCAGGAGGTGTTGTGTGCTGAGTCCTTCACAGGGTGCATTTTTTCATCTGTTTCTTATAAGAGCTCCACAAGTAAGATGATTGTGTAGATGAGAAACTTGAGGCTCAGATATGTCCCCATGTCAGGGTCAAAATTATGTATGTACCTAACTCTAGTGAGTTGTCTCCTGCAGATAATTGTTTTGGTTTATTTTTCTCAGTCATTAACCTAAAACTTAGGGCTTAGCCACTGACCATTCCCTGTTGGGCTCATGGCTAGCACCTTACCACGTGGAGCCAAGAACTGCCTTGCAACAGAGTGTTACAGTCTAGGTATCTGTAGCTCAGGTTTGTCATCCTTCCTACTCAGGAAGCTTAGATATGATGACCTCCATTCCAAACTCTCCCAGACACAAAAGGTCCCATAAGTCTATTGTCTCCTATTCACCACTTCGAAATTTGAAGTAGAAGCTGGGCGCTGGTGACTTGCACCTGTCATCCTAGCCACTCAAGAGCCTGAGAGCTGAGGATCACAGTCCAAAGCCAGGCTGGGAGGAAATTCCTTGAGAGGCTTCTCTCCAGTGAACTACCAAAATCCTGCAGGGGTGCTGTAGCTCAGGTGGTAGGGTGCTTGGCTTTAACTGAAGAGCTCAAGGATAGCTCCCAGGCCTAGACTTCAATTCCTCCAACTTTCAAGAAAAGAAAGAAAGAAACTTGAAGTGCAGTGCTGGGACTGTTTCTTAGGAGTAGAGTGTTTTGCAGGTATGAATCCCTGGGTTTGATTCCTTAGTAAAACATCACTAGAAAAATGCCTGAAGTAGCTCTGTGGCTCAAGTGGTAGAGTGCTATCCTTGCACAGGAGAAACTCAGGTACAGTGTTCAGGTCCTGAGTTCAAACTCCAGGACAAGTGTATGCACACACACACATGCACACACAGGCACACACACACACACACACACACACACACACACACACACACACACACACACACACACACAGAGATACCAGAATTGAAGCTGTGATAGCAAATGGTAAAATTCTGAGCTCATGGTCAGCACCCAGGCCCCGTGTTCAACCCCAAAACCTAGCCACCCAGGGCCCATTTAGAAGAGGTAAAAGGTTTCAAAACCTGATGAGCTTCAACAGCCCTAAATAACAGGAAGCATTGTGATATTAGACATATGCTTGGATTTAGCAAGCTTCCAGAAATCTAGGAAGGCACTGTTGCCAATAATGAATCATTGTATTAGGGTCAGCTCCCTTATTGTCTGCCAGAAGGACCGTTGAATTAATTGTAGTAGGTTATTTCAACACTGGAACATCGTATAACAAAGACAGGATAAGTACAGGGAAGTTGGCCTGCCACGGGAGGTGGCACAAATGAAGGCTTCCTGTCAAAACAAAGCACTGGGGAGAGTGAGAGCTTGGGGTACAAAGAGGAATTTTTCTCCTAGCCTTCAGAGCCTGCCCACACTCCTCCTCACTAATTGTCCTAGATGGAGTTTTTTGTTACACAGCTGTACAGGAGTGAGGCTTTTTGTCTGCCTGTTCCAACAATGAAGCAGATTTTCTCCAGCAGCCTGGGGTATGGAGAAAACCTCAGGCTCCTCTGAGAACAGTGAGGAGAGCCCCAGAACATGCACTGTCTTGTAAACACTCTCTGTGCTATGAAATCATTCTATTTAAAGCAAATTTCCTAGCTGGGTGCCTTTCATCATAGGGACTCTGGACATTCACAGATAGAAATGCATGCATACATACAAGGGGAGACATGGAGTTACTTGTGTTTTGTTTTTTTTTTTGGCAGGTCCGGGGGTTGTATTATGAGCCTAAGCACTGTCTTTGAGCTCATTTTGCTCAAGGGTAGCCCTCTGCCCTTTAGTCACAACCCCATTCATGGCTATCTTTTATTCCTGTGATCCCTCAGAAGTAAGAGTGCTGTAGACTTTCCTGTCCTGGCTAAATTCAAACTGGCATTCTCTACCGCTCATAATCCTGAAGAACTAGGATTATAGGCAGGAACCTCTGACCCCTGGCTTTCTTTTCTTCTTGTTCTTTTTTGTTCATTGTGACAAAATGAAATCTTCACAATGTCATTCTAATGGTTTGCATTTCGAAGTAAACTACCCAGGCCTTGAGTTCAAGTGCCAGGACTCGCACCTACACATGGAGGGAGATCTTGAAGAAAGCTTTCTTATTCATGTGAATGCTTAATGGAATGTTATAAAAATAACAATTAAATTTGCAGTTAGTTCATGTATATTATTTAATTATATATACACTACTACCAATTATTGATAAATTATCCCTTACTTTATTTAAGTATTATGGTTGAATACATAACAAATATTAATTGCAAATTAGTTATTGTACTATAATTATTGTGTAAAATTTTATAATGTAGTCATACATTACTAATGTAATTGTTACTTTATAACATTCCATTCATATTGATATATAAAAAAGTAGTGGATTATGTCTTTCATTCTAGCACCATGGTATGATTATCCCAATTAAAGAATACTGACTACTTTTACATTAATGCTTTAATAAATATTCAACCATTATACTTCATTAAATGGGGGCATAATTTAATAATAATTCACAATATATATAATTTAATATCCTCACATTGTCTCTCTCTTATATATATTGCAAACTACACATCTATCTATTTATCTAACCATCTATATCTATACCTACATCTACATCTATATCTATATATATCAGTCACAATTATGGCTTGTTCCCAGGTTCTCAGAACTGGCTGGTAGCTGTTTGCCAAAGGCTTTTGTTCTACAACTGACCCATTTATAAGTTCGGCATTGTGGGCTGTGAGTTCAAATCCCAGCATGGCCACAATTTTATATGTGGAGTCAGAAGCCAATTTTGACACATACTTTTTCCTTCTCTGTGAAAGTCTTGGGTCTTAGTGTGATGTATAATCCACATGCAAATATATCCATGTGATAATATGTAATAAATATGATAAATGGTTTATATGTAATAAACTAAAATAAAACATAAGGTTAATAAATGTCATATGGAGTAACCCCATGTATGTAAATAGATCTCATATATGAATATTATTTTTATCAGTGCTGGGGCTGAATTTGGTCCCTGGAAACTGGGCTGAAATTCTTGTCTTCAATGATGGTGAGCTTCCTCTGCCCCACAGTGCCACAGAGTTACCTAGACCCTGAATTCTAATCCCAGACCTGCCAGAAAAATGATCAAAATTCCAAGCAAGACCCTTAATTTCTTTTGGCCAGGATTAGGGCTTGAACTCAGTTCATGGCAACTCTGCCTCAGCTTCTATCATCCTAGGCTGGGGTGCAGCATCTGGACCCACAGTCCATCCTGAGATCCTAGGACCCGAGTTCAAATCTTGGGACTGGCAAAAAAAAAACAACAACGGAGAAGCGCTGGGAAGGTGGCTCAGTTATAGATTGCTTGCCTTGCATGCATAAGACCCTGGGTTCCATTCCTCAGCACAACATAAGCAGAAAAAAGCAGGAAGTAGTGTTATGGCTCAAGTGATAGAGAGATAGCCTTGAGCTGAAGAGTTGGGGGATAGCACCCAGACCCAGAGTTCTGGCACCAAACCGAAAAAAAAGAAAGAAAAAATATTGCCAGGAAAAAAAGGGAGAAGGATAAAACTGGGAAGTTCCAGAAGGCGGTTTTACATTTTTTCCTTTACAACCATCCTGGGTCTAAATATCAGGGACCGTAAAGTGTACATGACCTTGCACTGTTGAACTTTGGTGGGCTATCAGGGAAGCCATACCCCAAACCAGCAACCTAGGCCGGGCGTGCGAATCCCAGGACTGCCACCTATCAAGGGCGGGAGATCCAAAGAAAAGCATTCCGATATACATCCATATGAATGGAATGTTGTAAAGTAACAATTACATTAGTAGTGTATGATTACATTATAAAATTATACAAAATAATTATAGTACATTGACTAATTTACAATTAATACTTTGTTATGTATTCAACCATAATACTTAAATAAATTAAGGGATAATTTATCAATAATTGGTAGTAATATCGTATATATAATTAAATAATATACAGACATCTCTGTCTTGTTTTTATATACATACATACATACATACATACATACATATATACATACCTACATATATACTTATATATATATATGTATGTAACAATCTATCTATCTATCTATCTATCTATCTATCTATATATCTATATCTATATCTATATATATATTTCTACACTTGTCATTCCTGGAGATCAGTAGTAGAGTGCTTGCCTAGTATGTATGAAGCCCTGAGTTCGATTCCACACTATCACATGCACAGAAAAAGCCAGAAGTAGTGCTGTTACTCAACCAGTTGGGCACTGGCTTTGAACATGAAAGCTTAGAGACTGTGTCTAGGCCCATACTCAAGCCCCAGGACTGGCACCAAAAACAAGTTAGAATGTTCTAACTGCAAGAATAGAAGGCCAAGATTTCAAATACCTCCTCACAGATCAAGCTGGTAGTCTGAAGCTGATGGCTGTCATCTGAATTGACTTAGCCAGAGGTCAACAGCTGCAACCCAGCATCATGGAACCAGACACTGCTGGCTCACCCCTAGCTGCTCAGAGGGTGAGATCAGACACTGGTGGGTTGAAAACTCAGCCCTGCCATGGAATCTGCTAGACTCTGAGCTGTGCCTCAAAGTGGTAGAGCTATAGCCTTGAGGAAAAGGTCTTAGGACAGTACGTCCAACCTATGAGCGAAATCTCCTAGGCTGATGGCCCTCCCTACAAAAAAAAACACCCCTCTAAACTGGTAGATGTAAGCTTGTGCAGTTTGTGACCTGTATCTGAAAGAATGGTGATAAACACCCTAATTCTAATGACAGTTTGTGGGATACAGCCATGTTATGAGTCTTTCCTGGGGTGTTGGGTGTTGAGTCCTTCACGGGGTACTGGGTTGTTCATGGGGTATTGTGTGCTGACTCATTCACAGGGTACTATGTGCTGAGTCCTTCACGAGTTGTATTCTTTCATCTGGTCCTTATAAGATCTACACAAGTAAGATGATTTTGCAGATGAGAAAGTCGAGGCTCAGATATGTCCCCAAGGCAGAGCCAAATTAATGTATATCCTGAGCTCTAGTGACTTGTCTCCTGTAGACAATTGTTTTGGTTTAGTTTTCTATATCATGAACCTTGAACTCAGAGCCTAGGTGTTGACTTTCTTCTTGGGTTCATGGCTAACGTTCTACTATGTGGAGCCAAGGACCCCCTTGCAGCAAAGTGCCACGGCTTAGGTCTCTTTAGCTGAGATCTATCATCCTGCCTGATCAGGAAGCTGAGGATCTTGGTACCTTTTCCCTTTGGTGGTTGAGTGGCTCTGATGCTCCTTTAGTCTTGATGTAATGATGCCAGAGAGATGTTTGTATCTGGAAATGAGCACATCTCTATCCAAGGACTTTTAAAGTACCTTTTAAGAATACTTTTGAAGGTGATTTTAAAATATTCTAATGAAATTTTCAAAAAGCTTGTTAATTTCTGCTCTTGAAATTAAAGTCACTAAATTATGGAGTTAAAAAAAATTATCCCAGATCACAGGCAAAAGTCAGCCTGGGCAGGAAATTCCTTGAGATGGTTATATCCAATAAACCATTAGAAAGCCTAAAGAGGTGCTGTAGCGCAAGTTGCAGTGCACTAGACTTGAGCTGAAGAGCTCAGAGACAACACCCAGGCCCTGATTTGAACTCCTCCAACTTACAAGAAAAGAAAGAAACCTGAAGTGGAGAGCTAGGATTGTTTCTTAGGGGTAGACTGCTTTACATGTGTGAAACACTGGGTTTGATCCACATCCCTAGAAAAAAAGGCTGAAGTGGCTGTGTTACTCAAGTGGTAGAGTGCTGTCCTTGGACAAGAGAAACTCAGGTACAGTGGTTAGGTCCTGAGTTCAAGCACACACACACACACACACACACACACACACACACACACACACACACACACACACACACACACACACGGAGGCACCATTGCCAATAATGAATCATTTTATTAGGTTCAGCTCCCTAATTATCTGCCAGAAGGACTCTTGAATTAATGTTAGCAGTTTGGTTCAACACTGAAACACAATCTTACAATGACAGGATGAGTGCAGGAACTTGGCCTGCCATTGATTTTGCACAAATGAATGCTTCCTGTCAAAACAGAGCACTGGGCTTGGCGCTGGTGCCTCACACTTCTAATCCTAGCTACTCAGGAGGCTGAGATCTGAGGATCATGGTTCAAAGCCAGTTTGGGCAGGAAAGACTATGAGATTCCTATCTCAAATAAACCACTAGAAAACCGGAAGTGGCTCTGTAGCTCAAGTGGTAGAGGACTCGCCTTGAGCTGAAGAGTGCAGGGACAGCGCCTAAGCCCAGAGTTCAAGCCCCATGACCAACCAAAAAACAAAAACAAAAACAAAAAAAAAAACATAGCACTGGGGAGAGAGATAGTTTGGGGTACAAAGAGGCCTTTTTCTCCTGACCTTCAGAGCCTGCCTGCACACATCCTCAATAATTGGCCCGGATTAATTGTTTGTTACACAGCAATACAGGAGTGAGGCTTTTTGTCTGCCTGTTCCAACAATGAGTCAGACTTACTCAGAACCCCTCAGGCTACACTGGGAACAATAAGGGGAGCCCCAGAACATGCACTGTCTTGAAAGCACTCGCTGTGCTAAGAAATCATTCTATTAAAAGCAAATTTCCTAGCTGGGTACATTTCTTCATAGAGACTCTGATGTTCACTGATATAAATACATGCATATATACACAGACACATGGAGTTACTGGCTCTTTTTTTGTGGTATGTCCTGAGACTTGAACTGTGAGCCTAGACATTTTCATTGAGCTCCTTTTGCTCAAGGAAGCATTTTATTGTGTCTTAAACCATGATTACCCTAGGCTGGGGTGCAGCTTTTACACCCACAGATAATCCAGGGATACTAAGACCTGAGTTCAACTCCCAGCGCTGGCAAAAATACAACAAACCAACAAAAATGGAGGAGGAAAAATCAGGAAGTTTTACACAACAGTTTTACCTTTGTTTCCTTAGCACTGTGACCCTCTTGGGTCTCAATGACTCAGCTTGAAAATTGTACGTGAGCTTGCATTGATGAAGGCTTAGGGCTCTCAGTGAAGCCTGAGCCCAACCTAGACACCTAGGCCCTGAGTTCAATCCTGGGAGTTCAATCCTGGGACTGCCACCTACACATGGCTGAAGATCCTAGGAAACTTATTCCTATTTATAGGAACACTAATAGAATGTTTGAAATGTACTAACTAAATTACTAATTAGCTAGTCATTCCAGTTTAAGATTGTTTTCAGTAAATATAGGTCATTGATTAATACTTTATAAGTCTTCTTCTATAATTGATTAATGGAGGCATAATTTTATACTAAATAATTGGTAGTAATATATAGAAATAAGATATAGAGATCACCCTTTATATAGGGTTATACACTAGAGTCTACATAAATGTCTATCTGTCTCTCTCTGTATACATTTATAGATGCACACACATTTGTAAATACACACACACACACATACACACACACACACACACACACACACACACACACACACACACAGTGCAATCTAAACATCTATCTGTTTTTATATTGGCCATTCCTAGGGCTTGATCTCAGGTCCTCAAATTTGCCCGCCAACGTCTCTTGAATCAGACTGGTGTGCTAACATTTACCCATTCATGAAGTGGGCCTACTAGGCCCTGAGTTTAAGTCACAAAACTTCCAAAAACTTAATCCTGGTGGAGAGCCAATTGTCCAACTTGTTTTCCTTATCGGTGAAATTTCTGGGACTCAGGAATGATGTAGAATACATAGGCATATCTACTTCTTATGTAATAGGATGCAAAAAATGTTATAAGTGTAGTCATACTCACGAAAGTGCATAAGAAACAAATAAAACACAAAATAAAATGAATACACTAACCGTAATATGCAGTAAACATGTGTAGGTAAATATAAATCATATATTTAAAATATATATGAATATTAATTTTTCGAGTGCTAGGACTTGAATTCAGGCCCTAGGAACAGGCCTGAATTTCTTGTCTTCCAGAAAGGTGATCTTCCCCATCCCTCACAATGCTGCAGATTTACCCAGACCCTGAGTTCAATTCCCAGGCCTGGCAGAAAAAAATTGTGTGAATTCCAAGCCAAGGAGCCTCATAATTTTTAAAATATTTTTAATGTATGTATGTATGTATTTTTATTTTGTCAAGCATAGGTCTTGAACTCATGTTGTGGCAATTCTGCCTCAGCTTTGATCACTCTAGGCTGGGGTGTAGCCACTGGACCCACAGCCGAACCTGGGTTCCTGGGCACTAAAGTCTGACAAGAAAAAAAAAAAGTTAATGCGATACAGGAAAAAAAAAAAAACTGGCAACTTGCAGTTGGCTGCCGGTTTTACATTTGTTTTCTTTGCAAGGTGACCATTCTGTCTGAATGACACTGTTGAAAAATGTTGGTAACCTGGCATTGCTGAAGGCTGGCGGGCTACCAAGGAAGCCATAGGCCAACATGGCAACATAGGCCCTGTGTTTGAAGTCCGGTCGTGACCCCTACCAAAGGTGGGAAATCCTAAGAATCTCCTTCCTATTCATAGGAATACCGATGGAAGATTATGAATGGCAAGGTTGAATACGTTGTTTCTGAATACTACTATATAAATAGAGTGATTTTAGGAAGCAAATGGATTTTAATGAATATTTTTGACATATTCAAAGAATAGTATTATTTACATGGACACAATAGTTTTGGAACAGTGGTTGATTTCATTAATAATTCATTAAGGATGAAAACAATAATATTAATTGCATGGAGAGGCAACAGCCCTAGGGGTCTATAGCTGAGGTCTCTCATCCTGCTTTCTCAGGAAGCTTAGATCTGAGGACATGGGTTCCAAACTATCCCAGACACAAAAGGTCTCATGAGCCTATTATCTCCAATTCACCACTAAGAAACCTGAAGTGGAAGCTAGGTGCTTGTCACTCATGTCTGTCATCCAAGCTATTCAGGAGGATGAGATCTGAGGATCATGGTTCAAAGCCAGTATGGACAGGAAAGTCCTTGAGACACTTAGCTCCAATGGACGACCAGAAAAGCTGAAGAGGCGTTTGGCTCAAGTGGTAAAGCACAAGACTTGAGCTGAAGAGCTCAAGGACAGCACCCAGGCCCAGACATCATCTTCTACAACAATAAAAAAAGACAGAAACAAACAAACAAACCTGAAGTAGAGGGCTGGGAATGTGTCTTAGGGTTAGAGTGCTTTGCAAATATGAAACCCTGAGTTTGATCTCTCAGGACTACAACCCTAAAAAAAGCCTGAAGTGGCTCTGTGGCTCAAGTAGGAGAGGGCTATACTTAAAAAGAGAAACTAGGTACAGTGCTCAGGTCCTGAGTTCAACCTCCAAGAATCGTGTATGTGCCTATGCGCCCTCTCCCACGTGTGCGCGCACACACACACTCTCACACATACACAGACACGAAGTAATGCTGTTATACAAAATGGTAATGCACCAGGCTTCTGCACTGAGCTCATGGTCAGCACCCAGGCCCTGTGTTTAACCCCAAAACCTGGCTACCCAGGGCCCAACTAGGAGAGGTCAAATGTTTCAAAACCTGATTAGGTTCACCAGCCCTAGATGACAGGAAGCTTTGTGATACCAGATATATGCTTGGATTTCCCAAGCTTCCTGAAATCTAGGAGAGGCATCATAGGCCCATCATCACAGGCAATGAAACATTTCATTAGGTTCAATGCCTTACTTGTCCGCCAGAAGGACTCTTGAATTATATTGAGCACTGTATCTGAACACTGGAATATAGTCTCAGAAAACCAAGGTAAGTGCACAGGACATGGACTGTCACAGAAGGTGGCACATATGAAGGTTTCCTGTCAAACAAGAGCACTGGGGAAATAGTTTGGGGTACAAAGAGACCTATTTCTCCTGAACTTCAGAGCCCACCCACACTCATCCTCACTATCTGACCCAGACGGAGTTGTTTGCTACACAGTTGTACAGGACTGAGGTCTTTGGTCTGCCTGTCCAGACAACGAGAGAGACTTCTTCCAGCAGACCTGGGATACAGAGAAACCCTCAGGTTACACTTGGAACAGTGAGGGGAGCCCCGGAACATGCACTATCATGAAAGCAGTCTCTGTTGTGAAATCATTTTATTGAATATAAATTACCTAGTTTGGTGCCATTCATCATAGCTACTCTGGAGCTTCACCTATAGGAATTTATCCATACATACCCAAAGACATGGAAGTACAGGCTTTTTTTGAGGGGGCAGGTCTTGCGGTGGAACTATGAGCCTAGAACTTGTCCCTGGGCTCATTTTGCTCAAGGGTAGTGCATTAAGCTTGAGTCACATTCCCACTTCTCGGTTTTTCTGTGATCTCTTAGAAATAAGTGTTATGGACTTTCCTAATCTGGCTGGAATCAAATTCAGATTATCTACATCTCACCCTCTGAGGAGCTGGGATTACAGTGAAAAGCCATTAGCACCTTCTTTCTTTTCTTCTTCATTTTTAATCTGGACAATCTGACTTCTTAGCAGGGTCATTCCAATGGTTTGAATTTATAAATTAAGTACCCAATATTCTTTAGAACTGCTTTACCTGAGAAAGATTTTCTCTCCTCATCTTCTCCTCTGGGACACATGTTTGAAGCCAAAAGTGAGAAATGAGTGTCACAGGATATGGGAGCAAATGTCCATGGGACTTGTCAATTCTGTCACTTAGCATTGAGCTGCAGTGAATTTGCTGTCTCAAGATGAGAAGACCAAAAGCTGGAGCGATCTTCATACTGTCTGCATGACTCCTTTTGTCTATAACATGATCTAGTAATTATTAGTGTTGTGTGTCTACAACCTTAAGTATCTAGAACCCACTAGAAGCATCTTCATGTATCTCTTTTTCTCTAGTGCCTCTCGAGATTTAGACTAAGGGTTTGTGTGGAGGGACTCCTTGGTGTATCCCTGAGGAAAGCTGCTTGAATCTTGTTTGGAAGATTACCGTTCAAATTCAGCCTGAGCAAGAATTCTGTGAAACTCTTATCTCCATAAACCACCAGAAAACCAGAAGTGGAACAGTGGTCCAGAGGGCAGAGTTCCAGCTTTGATAGAGAAAGCCAAGAAGGAGACACAGGCCAGACCAGGCAGGAAAGCCTGGGAGGTGCTTATGTCCAATTAATGACCAGATGGCTGAAAGTGGAGCTGTGGCAGTGATAAAGCCTCAGCTTTGGGAAAAACAGCAGAGGAATGCATTGGGCCCTGAGGTTAAGCCCTGGGATGTCCACAAAAAAATTTCAAAAAGAGAAGGCCAATTTTGTGTATCAGTGCCCTACCTACTTTTGTCTGTATATTACCTCCCTGAATGCAAACAGACCTTATGCAGTACTTCTCCTTTTATTTACTGATTTATATTTCAGATATGCTCCTTTCATATGCTGCATCATTCTCTTCATTTCAGGCCCATGGCTTTTCTCTTCCAGGGTTCCAGGCCTGTGTCCTTATATGATACACTGACGCTCTCAGGAGCCTTTATTTACATTTTGTTATGAGGCCAATGCAGGAACCATAACAAACTAGGCAGGGGAAAAGTATACCAGGTTTCATAGAAGTATCCAGTATTCAGAAAATTAAACTTGGGGAGGTAAAATGGCAACATACTTTTCTAAAAAACTACCATTAAGGAAAAGATGAGGGAGCTGGGAATGTGGATTACTGAGAGAGTGCTTGTCTAGCATGCAAAAAGCCCTGGGTATGATTCCCCGGTAGCACATACATAGAATAATCCACAATTGGGGCTGTGGCTCAAGTAGTAGAGTGCTACAGACTGTGCCCAGGCCTTGAGTTCAACCCAAGAACTGGCAAAGAGATACCTAGGTAGAATGGTAGGTAGGTAGATAGATAGATAGACAGACTTAGGATAGATAGAAAGATAGATAGATAGATAGATAGATAGATAGATAGATAGATAGATAGATAGATAGATAGATAGATAGGAAGATGATAGATGAATCTGGTCTTGTATTTCAGGAGGAAAGAAGGGAACAATTCCCAGTCATTAGGCCTTCTGCAGTGTGCCAGGACACCAGCATTGCCTTCACACAACCAGAGAGCAAGAAAACTCTCTCTTTCCCACTTCTCAGGCAGCCAAGGGCACCAGAGCCAATTGGGCAGAGCCAGGTTCTAACTCAGATGCTTGGAGAAAGAAGAGAAAGTACCTTGACTCTAGTTGGTCTGGGGATTTGAATTAATTATGTGGAGAATGAAGGAAGGAGAAAGGACAGGCAGAGGTAGAAGAATGGCTTTCAAATCTGAAAGATGGAGAGTCAAAAACCCACTCCCTAAAACCAGAGGTCAGGGATTTTCTACTCTGTTCCTCCCCTTTCCCCGATTAAACTGGCTCTATTGGTAACCTAAGATAGCCTGATTCTCCCTTCACTTGTGGGAAGAATGTTAATTAGTCATTGTTTGAAGAGGCTGAGAAAAGCCTGACCCTGGTGTAACTCTAACGAGTGTTTTAGGTTTCCTCCCATTGCTGGAATGGCCTGGAATATATGAAGTGGTTTTACTGCTCACTTATCTGTTGAATGTGTACATTCTGCCTCCGAATCCTGTAGGCCTGGTCTCTGCACCTAGCCTGGTTTTGAAACTGTTTCCTGTCCTTCAATTACAGTGTTACACTGGAGTTCTTTCTGCTAACGGGGCTAGGGTTTGGAGCTAAGAACTTCATGTGAACCCAAGATGGGTCAATGTTTCTTTCCTGCTTCTATAGCTCAAGAATTCTAAGAACATTTAGAGTGCAAGTTCTTCTCATCACCAAGGGAAACAAAGGAAGCTCTTGAACATCTGACCTTTCAGAAGTGCAAGTCAGAGTCTCATAGACTTTCCTGCCCTGGCTGGCTTCATCTTGTAATCCTCAAACCTCAGTATCCTGAGCTAGGGTGACAGGCCTGAACTACTGGTGCTCTGCTAGGCTCAGAGCTGTAATGACCTTGACAGTACAAATCAACTGCTATCACAATGGGCTTGGGGAGCATATTAAGCCTTTCAACATTGGACCTTTCAGAACCCTGTAGGACACAAGATTACAATGCTAGAGTCTGAGAGGCTGGGCATATGGATGTGTTACACTTGAACTTTAAGCTCTGATTCCAATTCTGGTATACATCAGTGTTCATTTTCCAAAGAATGATCTCATAATTAACAAATAGGAAAAGTGCCTGGATTAACACTCACTTTTTTCCCAATAGTGTTTCTTGAGCTCAAGACTGGGCACTGTCCCTTAGCCCCTCAGGTCAAGTCAAACACTCTACCACTTGAGTAATAGCAACACATGGGGTCTTTGGGTGGTTCACTGGAGATAAGAGTCTAACAGGCTTTCCTTGGCTAAGCTGTCTTTGAACTGTGGTCTTCAGCTCTCAGCCTCCTGAGAAGCTATATTTCCATGTGTGAGACACTGGCATCTGGTCTATTGTTTTTGACAGTACTGGGGCTTGATCTTAGGGCCTGGGTACTGTCTCTGAGCTCCTTTATCTCAAGGCTAGCCTCTTGAGCCACTCCACAGTTTCTACCGTTTTCTGAGTATGTGGCACTGAGGATTCAAACCCTGGCATTCATGCATGCTAAGCGAGCTCTTTACCACTAAGCCACATTTCTAGCTCCATCCTTTCAATTTTACCCCTCACTTGCCTATGCTCAGGAAAAGGTTTCTGACTATAAATCATCTAAAGAAATCCCAATAGGAAAAAGTCCAAAGATTGGACAAAGCTCATACTTGGAAGAAACTCTAAACATGTGAAAACTGTGACAAATGCATCCATTTAATTACGTATTATGTTTCAATACTTAATAAAATATTAATGAAAAATGAATCAATGTCCTAAATTGTTGCATAGAATTTTATTATAGGTGTGCAAAATGTAATAAATATTATGTGTATAATACGCTAAATACAATAATCAATCAATTAATGAATCAAAGAAAAATAAAATACAAAATTAATAAAATCATAATATGAAATTAACATGTATAAGTGTATATCATATACTACACATGTATAGAAATATTTTTTCAATTGCAGGGCCTTCATTCAGGCCCTGGGAACTCTAGCTGGAATTTCTTCTCCTCAAAGACAGTGAGCTTCGCCTTCACCCATGGTGTAAGAGTTACCTGAATGGTGAGCTCAAATGCTAGCGATGGCAGAAATACTGGCCCAAGTTTTGATAGTGACGTACTTTTTTTAATGGAAGCAATCATGTTTACTCAGTTCCATACTGAACATTAAAAAAAAGCAGTGTAGAATTTTGTACAGCTATTCAGACATACTTTCCTCACCTCTAAAGTGCTTCTCTGAGAACTATATTGTTTCTCTTTTTTGTACTTTTTTATTGCAAAAATGTTTTACAGAGGGGTTACAGTTATAGGAGCAAAGTAATGAGTACGTTT
>NW_027205396.1:0-15533 GCF_024711535.1 Dipodomys merriami | reverse complement strand
CAATGCTCCAAGCCAGCTCAGTTCTGTGAGACACTTATGTCCATTTAACCACCAGAAAACTGGAAGTGGCACTGTCGCTCTAAGTGGTAGAGCACTCATATTGAACAAAAGAGCTCAAGGACAACCCTGAGGCCCTGAGTTCAAGCCCCAGGACTGACAAAAAAGAAAAAGAAAAAGAAAGAAAGAAAGTGATATCTTGGAATAGGTAGATTAGTCAGGCAGAAGAAATCAGGAATAAGCCTGCAAGATTTCTCTTAAAACATAGAAAAATAGGGCTGGGAAGGTGGCTTAGTGGTAGAGTGCTTGCCTTGCATGAATGAGACCCTGGGTTTGATTCCTCAACACCCATAAGCAGAAAAGGCCAGAAGTGGTGCTGTGGCTCAAGTGGTAGGGTGCTACTCTTGAGCTGTAGAGCTGAGAGATAGCACCCAGGCCCAGAGTTAGGCCCCACAACCAACAAAATAATAAATAAATATAAAGGAGAGAGAGAGAGAGAGAGAGAGAGAGAGAGAGAGAGAGAGAGAGAGAGAGAGAGAGAGAGAGAGAGAGAGAGAGAGAGAGAGAGAGAGAGAGAGGGAGGGAGACAGAGAGAGAGGTACAGAGAGAGAGAGAGACAGAGACAGAGACAGAGAGATAGTGGATGATTTGAGAAAACTTCCCAAGCATTCTAACTTCCCTTTGACCCAGATAGGTTGGATAAAATGAAGTTAGGATAGACTTAAATGTCTTTAGGTAATTCCATGCCCTAATAGCTAAAAGGGAATGACAAATTAAAAATATCACGGGTTGTGACCAATGAGCAAGTCACCTTCCAAGCATCTCATTAGCATAAAAGTTAAATGACACCTATATAGATTAAAAGAAAAGAACCCACCATAGATTAAACCAGTTAGTTGGCAAACCCCTATCATGACCCCTCTCACCCAGCAAGAACATTTTCTCTCTCCTCTTCTCACATGCATAAATTGAATACTTTTAACACTTACTCCTTGCTGTCTGTGGATTTTATTCCTTGAGTTCTCCAGGCAATAACACAGCAAGATAAGGATCTGCTGCAGCTCTAGTGGTGGCCACTGGTGGGGTGAAAGCACTAGCAGGTATTGTTTGTTGCTGGGCTGAAGGTGGTGACATAATTGGCCCTCTCTGGCTATGAAGGAAACAGCAGGTAAGAAAAGTCAGTGTTCTAGGCTGTCAATATTCACGTGGCTAGAACTGGCCTTGTAGCTTTAAGTCTAAGGTTAAAAAACTTCTATGAGAATTTCTTGATGTTTATGATACCTTGCATATTTACCTCTTGAAATAGCAATTGCTCTTACTTTGAGTTTATCATGTGTCAGAATTTTCTAGAAACATACAATTGGGCCCACCCAATTCTATCCCCTGTTCCCAGGCAAGGTTGTTTAGGATGTTATTGCCCCCCTTTGAGAAAAGTTGCCACTGTGTATGGTCTTATTTTTTCCAGTCCCGGGGCTTGAACTCAGGACCTGGGGCCTGTCCCTAAGCTTCTTTATGCTCAAGGCTAGTGCTCTGCCACTTGAGCCACAGCACAACTCCTGGATTTTTCTGAGCAGTTTATTGGAGATAAGAGTCTTAAGGACTTTCCTGTGCAAGCTGGCTTTGATCCTTAGATCTCAGCCTTCAGAGTAGGTAGGATTACAGGCATGAGCCACCAAACACCTGGCCTATAGTCCTTTTATGACCTCATAGAATAGCTATGGGTCCAGCTAGCTGCTTATCAGCTCTGAAACTACTGCAGAGAACAAAGCATTTGCTTTTCCTGTCCCATTTCAAGGGCCCTTGACCAGGTCATTATTAGGTCATTTACATGGCTCAAATACAGCAAAACTCTTTTTTTTTTTTTGGTCTGGTCGTGGGGCCTGAACTCTGTGCCTGGGTGCTGTCCCTCAGCTCTTCAGCCCAAGGCTAGCACTCTAACACTTCAGCCACAGTGCCACTTCCGGCTTTTTCTTTTTGCTTAAGTGGTGCTGGGGAATAGAACTCAGGTTTTCATGCATGCAAGGCAAGAACTCTTACACTGAGTCACTTTCCCAGTCCCACAAAACTCTTTATTACACCCCTCCCCTTTCCTTCCCTTCCTTTCTCAGGGCTACTTTCCTATCATGTGTCATTTTAGGTACATATCACTCAAACACAACAAAGCTCCTCTCTTTTTTTTTCTCCCTTCCTCCTTCCCCACTCTCCTTCTCCTTTCTCCAATCCCTCTCTCCATTTCTATTCTTTTCTTTTTTGCTGGTACTAAGATTTGAACTCAGGGCCGGGTGCTATCTCTTAGCATTTTTTATTCAAGGCTAGTACTCTGTCACTTGAATCACTTCCAGCTCTTTCCTGGTTGATTGGAGATAGGAACATTATAGATTTCCCTGCTGTAGCTGGTTTTGAACCATGATCCTTAGATCTCAGCCTCTTGTTTAGCTAGGATGACAGGAATGAGATGGCTATTTTTTGAAGAACTGTGTCTTCAGTGTCCTTGACATTGTACTAACACCTGCTTCACTTTTATCTTTAAATAAAATAACATTTAAGTAAAAAAGCAACATATGTTCTTGAATTTGATTTTCATTACAACTGTTTCTCATTTGCAATCATGCTTAAACATGTTTCTTGAAGTTAGGGAATACAGGGTTTTGCAATTGCATGTATGAAATTCACTCCCAAATGGTAACAACTCCTCTCATTGCCATGAGTATTTGAGTACAGATGCCTTCGACTCACTCACAGAGCTAACCAGTTCACTGGTTCCCACTGATGGACAGGTAGACTTAGGAAGACATTCCCAATTGAGGAACATGTGTTTCTATAGCTGTCAGATGGAAGTCAGTGTGGAGACCCCATTTAAGGAAACATGGTGGACAGAGAAATCACAATAGCCAGGAGAAAATGACCAGGTGCACCAAGAGCAAGAAATGGACTAAGTGGAAGATGCTCCCAAGATATTCCCCATGCATGGAAGTTTCCAACCATGGTCTGTAGGAGAGACAACCAATCAACAGGGTCCATGAAAAGGGAGACAGTCAATCAGCAAAATCCCCACTCCACCATACTGGCTCAGTAGCTAGAGCAACAGAACAGAACAGAACAGAAGCAGCAGCAGAGTACTAGCAAAAGCAGCTCTTTTGATTTGTTGTCCATTAGTTTTTGGTTATATATATATATATATATATATATATATATATATATATATATATATATATATATATATATATATATATATATATATATATATGGGTATCCTGATGTGGACGCTCAGTTCTCCCATTGTCCTATCTGAGTACATGCTTTTCCCAACCTTGGACTCCAAAAAGAAACAGAAAATGCCACATGTCTGTCTCTGTTGGACGTTGGGCATAGGCATCAGGGAAAGGCCATAGACTGGTTTGCTTTGAAAAACTTGGGTGGGGTGTGACCAGTTTCTAATTGAATTCCATCCTATCAGGAACAAGATCTTCATCTCTTCTCAGGGTGCCCTTGACTAGCAATTCCCTCTGCTAACATTGCAGTCGGCTACAGTTCTTTCAAACCCTGGGCCCAGAGGAGTCTGGGATGTGAAAGTATTAACATGTAGATTAATTTCTCATGGCAGTTGTGTTATTGGATTTCCCTCTTTGCCAACTCACTTTAAATGGCTGTAATTACTGAGGTCTCCAGTGAACCTCAAAGTAGAAATGATGTTTGCAGAGAAGGACTGCATCCATTCCATCTACCCCAGAGCTCCTGCACAGACCCTTTCTCTTCAGCAGAATGGAAATGCATTTGTAAAGGTGAAAGAGTTTACATTCCCAGGACCTTTAAAGAGTATTAACTTCCTCCAGGTCTCTGAACGAAGCAATTACTTGGCTAGAGATAGAACCATAGTGATACATATGAGACTAGGTTTCCTTCCCTCCTTCTCTCCCTCTAACCCCCTCTTCTTTTCTCCCTCCCTTTTTCTTTTTCCTTCTTCCTCCCTCTTCTTTACTTCCTTCCTTCCTCCCTGTCCTTCCTTCCTTTTCTTTTTATTCTAGTACAGGGACTAAACTCCAAGGGCTGGCTGTCCCTTAGATTTTTGCCCCAAGGCTAGCATTTTACCACTTGAGTAAACTCTATTTTTAGCTTTTTGCTCAAAAGTTGGAGATAAGAATCCCATAGACTTTTCTATCTGGGCTGGCTTCAAACCAGTATACTTAGACCTCAGCCTACTGAGTAGCTAGGATTACAGGTGGGAGCCACTGCCTTTCTGTTCACATCAAATATGCACGGAACTGTTTCCAATCAAGGCCTCTGAAGGGAGAATTGGGAGAAGAAATCTGGGGGCTTGCAGTGTGGCTATCAGATGAATGATTCTGAACTACAGAGTAGAAACTAGTTTGAGTGTAATCAATATGGATTTTGTTCCCATCTCTAAGTGTAAGAAATAGCCAAGCAGTTCATTGCTCTATATCCAACGAAATGCAGTTCTGAGTCTCAATTTTCTAGTTGCCAAGTGTTGGAGTTTCCCTCCCTTTCTTTCCCATGGAGCAGGGTATCCTATGTGACTCTGGACACATGGGTAATAATGTCCACAAAGTGCAGCTGGTGATGGGGCTCCCCCTTCATGCTTTAGAGTCCATCAGAAGAAGGCCATGGTGTCTCTGTGGACTGAGTACAGGTCTGGCCACCCCTGGGGAAAGTCATGAAATCACTCACAGGAGAACAGGCTCTTTTTCTGAGCACACCTAATGCTATTGTTCTCAATTTTGATGGCTTATCTGAGCATACAGTGACAAGCAGATGACAAAACACACTCAAGAGTTATATACAAGCTGGGCACTGGTGACTCACACCTGTACATGGAGCTACTCAAGAGGCTGAGATCTGGGGACTGTGGTTCAAAGCCAGACTGGACAGGAAAGTCTGTGAGACTTTTTTTTTGGGGGGTCCGGTTGTGGGGCCTGAACTCTGGGCCTGGGCGCTGTCCCTCAGCTCTTCAGCTCAAGGCTAATGCTCTACCACTTGAGCCACAGCGACACTTCAGGCTTTTTTCTTTTTGCTTATGTGGTGCTGAGGAATCAAACCCAGGGCTTCATGCATGCAAGGCAAGCGCTCTACCACTGAGCCACTTTCCCAGCCCCCAAGTCTGTGAGATTTATAACCTCGAATTAACAATCAGAAAAACTGAATCAAAGAGGTAGAGTGGGGACAGGGAAGGTGGCTCAGTGGTAGAGCACTTGCCTTGCATGCATGAGGCCCTGGATTCGATTCCTCAGCACCACATAAGCAAAAAGAAAAAAGCCAGAAGTGGCGCTGTGGCTCAAGTGGTAGAGCACTAGCCTTGAGCTGAAGAGCTGAGGGACAGCGCCCAGGCCCAGAGTTCAGGCCACATGACCCGACCAAAAAAAAACAAAAGAGGTCGAGTGCTACCCTTGAGCAAAAAAGCTCAAGGGACAGCACCCATGACTGACAACAACAACAACCAAAAGAGAACTTGTTACGGGAACCTTCTTGAAAAGCCTAGAGGTGAGACAGGACATTTTTTGGATTTCATACATGTCATCCTGTTTAGTCCCAGGAAAGTTTTGCTGTAGAGAATGCTCACCCCTGATTGTTATCCTATATGGTTAGCTTGTGGTGAGCTTTGTCCCCACCCACAACATGGTTTTTGCCTTTAAAAGCTTTGTGCAAGCTCTGTTCTGGGCTGCAGGTCTTTGGGACAGGAGTCTACCTGTAGTCACCGACATTTTACTAAAACTCCCAGCCAATCGCTGGTGGCTCACACCTATAATCCTAGCTACTAAGGAGATAGAGATCTGAGGATCACAGTTCAAAGCTAGCCCAGGCAGGAAATTCCATGACACTGTCACTGTGGCTCAAGTGGTAGAGCACTCATCTTAAGCTGAAGTGCTGAGGGACAGTGGTCAGGTCCAGAGTTCAAGCCCCACACCTGACCAAAAGAAAAAAAAAAGATTCCCAATTTGACCTCTCAAGATGTGGCTTCTATGTATCTTGCAAACTATTCCCATAAAATAGAATCCAGTGAGAAGAAGCCACGGAGGATTTACAAGGAGATGTTCACCCGGGACATCCGGAGGCCTGCTGGCAGCAAGATTCTGCAATTCTTCCTGAAAAGCCTGGAAAGCAGTGAAACGCTCCTCTGTTGCAATAACTCAGAACCTCATTCTGAGTGTTTCCGGCAGAGGTCATTCGGCTGAACACAACCGTGGACTAATTAGAGCCTGATATAGCCAGTGCCGTCCATAAGCCTGGATGGACAGTGGACGCGTGCCAAACAACTGAGGTCTGGTTCTCCAAACTTTCACAGAGTGCCATAAGTAGAGGTTCACCTTACTCCTTAGGTTGAGTAGAGTGTAGCCGTCAAAGCTGGAATAAGTAGCACTCAGGTGAGAAGAATGGGAAGCAGATATACCCAGTCCGCTGGCAGTGTCTTACAGGGACAAGCCTATCTGGCTGCCAAGCCTGAATGTTTGCAACCATGGCAGAGCTCTGCAGGCGCAATTGTGCAGCAATGCAAACTACGTACCCTTGCCAAACTTCACGGGGGTAGAAGAAACCATGGAGGAATTACAAGGAGATGTTCACCCAAGACACCCAGAGGCCTGCCGGCTGCAAGTTTCTGGAATTCTTCCTAAGAAGCCTGGAAAGCAGTGAAATGTTCCTATGTTGCAATAACTCAGAACCGCATTCTGAGTGTTCCCGGCAGAGGTCATTCGGCTGAACACAACTGTGGACTAATTAGAGCCTGATATAGCCAGTGCCATCCATAGGCCTGGATGGACAGTGGTCCCGTGCCAAACAACTGAGGTCTGGTTCTCCAAACTTTCACAGAGTGCCATAAGTAGAGATTCATCTTACTCCTCAGGTTGAGTAGAGTGTAGCTGTCAAAGCTGGAATCAGTAGCACTCAGGTGAGAAGAACGGGAAGCAGATATACCCAGTCAGCTACGGGTACAAGCCTATCTGGCTGCCAAGCCTGAATGTTTGCAACCATGGCAGAGCTTTGCAGGCGCAATTGTGCAGCACCTACATCTCTTCCTTGTCCCCCCTCCCCCATTCACTCTTACCCATTTGTCCTCTTGGAAATTTAACTGGTCATGCATGCCACTACAGCCATCTCCACAAACAAAACCTGCAAAAGAAAATTCAAAACAATCTTCCATTCAGAAACCTGACATTTGACATATGTGGTTGTCCCTCAGGTATATCATTCAAGTTACAGCTTGATGGTAGAAGGAATTGCTGGTGTGCTACTGCATAGGAGACCCTAGGTCCAATTTCCAGCTATTCCACACACCAGCTCCAGCCTCTTGTCCTTATAAAACAAATAAAGACACACAGTGAAGGTGAGAGAAAGGAAATTTATTATCTTGTAGACAAGGGGGAAGACAGCACTTCAGCCCTTCTTCAGAGATATAGACAGGATCAGTAGCTTTGAATACATAACTGGGGAAAGGGGTATAAGAAGTACAGTCTTCAAGCTATGTGCTGGTACTTCACATCTGTAATCCTGGCTATTCGGGAGGCTGAGATCTGATCATAGGTTGAGACCAGCCCTGGCAGGAAAGTCTGTGAGACTTTTATGTACAATTACCCACCCCCAAACCAGGAGTTGACTTGTGGTTCAAAGTACTAGAATGCTAGTCTTGAGGAAGGGACAATGCCCAGGCCCTGAGTTCAAGTCCTAGGACAAAAAACGAGTTACAATCTTTGGTCAAAATTTGGTTTCTTTCTCTCATACAACTTTGTATAACCTTTGAAATAAAAAGCTATTTTAATTAAGTCCTATCTCGTTATATTAGTTACATCCTGTTACAAGTTCCTGCTTTGGCCACCTTGTATGGCCTTTTAAATTTTCCTTTTTAACTACTTAAGTCACATTGCTAAAGTTTTTTCCTCTTTTAAAAAATTTTCTTTTTAAAGAATTATCTTTAGGTAGTTATACATAGGAGCTTCCATTTAATAAGTGAATACAATATGTTTTGATCAGTGTTACCTCTTGAGACAAGGAGAGGGAGACCCCAACACTTGGCAACTAAAAAATTGAGACTCAGAACTGAATTCAGATAGTTGTAGAGACATGAACTGTCTGGCTGGTTCTTACACTTAAAGATGGGGAAGCAAATCCAAATTGATTACATATAAATCAGTCTCCACTCTGTGATTTAGAATCATTCATCTGATAGCCACCCTGTAAACCCCAGATTTTTTCTCCCAATCTCTCCCATCAGTGTACTTGACTTGAAACAGTTGCATGCTTATTTCATGTGAACAGAAAGGCAGTAGCTCCCACCTGTAATCATAGCTACTTAGGAGGCTGAGCTCTGAGTGTTGTAACCCAATCAGTAACAAAACAAAAGATGCCACAATTAATAAGCCAAATTATAGGAGTCTTTATTGTCACCTCTGCAGACCAACAGATGCACAGGAGTGTAGACGTCTGAAATTGTGCTGTCCTGAGACAGCTCAGAGTTAAGTCTTTCAAAGAGAAAAAACACATCTTTTGACAAGCAATGCATAAGACTTTTTTTGTTTTATTTTACAAAGCATATACAGACACAAAACTTAGCATTATCAATAAATTTAGACTTACTTCCCAAATATGGGGTGGCTGGAATACTTTCAGGGAAGGGAAGGGGGAAAGGAGAGAAGAAGAAGAAGAAAAAGAAAGAAGAAGAAGAAGAAGAAGAAGAAGAAGAAGAAGAAGAAGAAGAAGAAGAAGAAGAAGAAGAAGAAGAAGAAGAAGAAGAAGAAGAAGAAGAAGAAGAAGAAGAAGAAGAAGAAGAAGAAGAAGAGGAGGAGGAGGAGGAGGAGGAGGAGGAGGAGGAGGAGGAGGAGGAGGAGGAGGAGGAGGAGGAGGAGGAGGAGGAGGAGGACGAGGACGAGGACGAGGACGAGGACGAGGACGAGGACGAGGACGAGGACGAGGACGAGGACGAGGACGAGGACAAGGACGAGGACGAGGAGGAGAAAGAATGCACAGGTCAACACCCCTCTCCTAGTCATGGCTGCCTAAACACCTTGAGCTCTTCCTCTTTCCCAGTACCTCCCATGCCACTTCCTTTGTGGTCAGGGAGTGGTTACAATTCTAGGCCAGTTCTAATGGAAATTGAGGTATGTGTGTAGTGGAACCTCTTGTGCCTTTAGCTTGACCTTTGGGCAATAAAGTCCTACTAGGGCCTCATGCACACAGGTCGCATCTCATTCATACTTACATTATGGGATGCCAATCTTACACATGCACAGATTCCCCTCTTAAAAAAAATCTTCCCAGTCATGATCCCCTCCTCTGCTATAGTTACTAAGAATTCCTCCCACACATCCTGAGTGGTAGAAAGCAGAAAGTCCTCCTTGGGTTTCCTATTTTGATTCAGGAACAGATAGTACCCCTATGGTCCTTTTTCAAATTGGAAAAAGAAAACATTTTATCTATTTAAATTTGAATTGTAACTACATGTTAGTTCCCACAGTCAAACACCATTTATGAGAGTTATTTCACCAAGCTGGAATTTCACCTCAGTCAATTCAAGCACTCTTCTGTCTCAGGAGTGAAGGCAATTATAACCACAATACCAAAAGTTCATTTTTTAAACAGTCAACATCATCATTCTAATTATTCAGTCAACAATTACAAAAGGAACACTTTTACAGTGGGCTTTTATAGCCAGGATATTATTAAATGTGAATCCCAAAAAGGCAAATTCATAGAAGGAGGAACATGTGTTTTATTAAAACAACAGTAATTTGTTGACATATTCTGCACACAAATGATGTACATTATGCAAACTAATTTGGCTTTGCTGTTAGCAAAAGATTTTTGTAAAATGGGGGAATATTTGTTTTTTCCATAATAGAGTTTGAACTCAGGGCTTTGTATTTCCTAGACTGGCATGGTACTACCCAACCTGCCTGCCCAGATTTCTGACTGGTTGCAGTGAAGCCTTGGGTCTCACTTTCCACCTTGGCATGATCCATAGACAGATATGCCTACTTTTAGCTATCATCAGCTGTGTGCCACCACATCCAGCTTCTGCCCAAGTTGTCCTCAAATCACAATCCTCCCATACTCAGCCTCCCACATAGGGAACTTTTTTTGCCCCATAGATATTAAAATATTTAAAGACATAATTTATTTCTTGCATTTCCTAAAAGTGATTACAGGCATATTAGATTTAATTTCTGTAACATTATACGTCAAATCTTCTAGAAAAGCTCCTTTGCTTAGCAAAAATAAAAATAAAAAAAAATCCTTTCTTGTCATCCAAGCCTAGTTTGTCCAATACGGTAGCCAATAGTCACAAGCACCTGGGGACATTTAACATGTGACTGAATTTTATTTTATTTTCTGTTGATTTACCTTAAAAGTTTTAAACATGCCAGGAGCTAGTTTCTCATGCCTATTAGTAGTCCTAGCTACCCAGGAGGATTATATCTGAGGATTGTGGTTCACAACCAGTCCGAACAGGAAAGTCCATACAACTCTTATCCCCAATTAACCAGAAAACCAGAAGTAGAGCTGTGTGTCCAAAGTGGTAGAACATTAGCCTTGAGTGAAAGAGCTAAGGGACAATACCTAGGCCCTGTGTTGAAGCCCAACTAAAATAGAACCATTCTAAAGATTTTTATTGAACTTAACTATGGTTTTGATAGTACATTATTTCTTTTAAACTGTTGAAGATTTAGCACCTAAATTAGGCTGCTGAAAATCCATTATCCGTACTGCAGGTTTAATGTAAAAATAATGAAAAGCATCTTAATGTTGTACTGGTAATTTGTAGAAATAGTAACACTTGCAATCAGTTGAGTTGAAGAAAATAGACTACTGACATTATTTTTCTACGTATCTTTTCAAATTTACAAAAAGGTGCTAGAAGGTTTAGATAAAATCTAAAGAGGCATGGTATCTTTAAGCCACTATTTCTGTTTAGTTCAGCTCATTTTACAACCTAGGAATACCAACTGAGTGATGTTCTAATCTTTATAATAAAGATTCTAACAAATTTACCCTTCCCACAGACAGTATTTAAACACTGAGCCAAATAGAGGATAAAAGATTTTAATTTTTGTTCCCATACCTGGACTTGAACCTGGGCATTGTCTCTTAACTTTTTCACTTTCTTCAATCAAAGTTGGTTCTCTCACAGAGCTCTATTTCCAGCTTATTGGTGGTTAACTGGAGAGAAAAGTCTCATAGACTTTCCTGCCTGATTTGGCTTTGAATCAAGATCCTTAGACCTCAGCCTTCTGAGTAGCTAGGATTATAGGTGTGAGCCATCAGCATTCAGCCATAAAGGACTTATGAAGACCTTAGAAATGGCCAAAATGATTTTTTAAGAGAGAATTAGTTGGACTATGGGAGAAGGAACTTTTCTGGATATAATCCTACCCAAGGCATCACTTAATCTGCAGGACTCTGACTGTACATAATTCAGGCAGTCCCAGGCAGGAGACCTGAGAGGATAAGGCTGGAGTAGGGGGGTGGAGTCCAAGGGGTTGGGGGGGTTGGGGGAAGAGCCTGCCTGAGCTGCAAGAAGGTGACAGAAGCTGCTGGAACATAACATACAGGAAGCTGCAGGAAAGGGAGGCCTTCCCTCTGCATGTGAATGTCACACAGTGGGAAGCCCCAGGGTTCACAGACTAAAACATCTGTGAAGCTGAAGACACTAAGCAGAGATCTTACTGTCTATGCACTAGAAGAGACAGTTATATACTAATAAAGCTAAAGACAAAAATCTTGAGCTGGCTTCAATATATATGTGTGATATTTGTTGTTGAACTGGGTGCTATCCCTGAGCTTCTACTAGCTAGCTTTCTACTACTTTGAGTCACACCTCACCACTTCTGAAAACATTGAACACTGTTTTGTGTGTGTGCCAATCCTATGGCTAGAACTCAGGGCCTGGGTTCTGTCCTTAAGCTTTCTTACTCAAAGTTAATGATCCACCACTTGAACCACAGCAAAAGCAAAGTCATTTCTGGCTTTTCTGATGGCTAATTGGAGATAAGAGTCTCATGGACTTTCCTGCCCTGGCTGGCTTTGAATTATGATTCTCAGATCTCAGCCTCCTGAGTAGCTAGGATTACAGGTGTGAGCCACTGGTGTCCAGCCTAAACTAAATAACAAAAACAAGCAAAACACCACATACTCATTCTATTTTAGAATTAGATATTGATGATAGAAAGGTAGAAAAATTCAAGATCTGTGTCATTGTAAGGAGTTCATGTTAATGAACTGACTCTCATGTGGTTTGGAACAAAGAAAACATCCCTGAGCAGTCAGGATGAGAGAATGATGACCATGGAACATGTAATATGGAAGAGGAACATAAGCCAGCCTTTATCATGAAAGATCAAACTTAGACATTGATGGAAGCCGAATTCATATTACACAATCTCAATGTTAACCATGCTTGCCCTCTATTTCCCTAGATAATAACAAAACCTTGCTTTATTATCCCCTACTCAATAAGGCCATCTAGGTTCCCATTTGAAGAGACTTTCATAGGTCTTTTGTTGTTGTTGTTGCCTGTAACTATGTATAAATATGAACCACATTTTACATAGAAAGACTTAGTTCAAAATGATGCAAAGCAGCAATGAGCAATTAGTGGAGGCAAAATTAGGATCTAGTTCTGATGAGCTCTCTATAGGATCTCACAATTTTGCCCTGGTAATTCCTGCATTAGGAAACTCAACACTGCCCTCTAGTGACAGAAAAATCATTACAATCCAGAACTCCTGAATCAGCCACACCCCCCTTTTTACTTATTTTCCAAATAGAGTAATAGGGTATTACATTTATGTCTGGGCCAGCTTGGATGGCAAATTTCCTATTTGTACTTCCCAAATATCTGGAACTACAACTATATAATCACACGTTCAGATTTTTATTGGTTGAAATGAGGTTGCTCAAGATGAGTTCTCTCAAACTTCTTGTCTAGGCTGACCTTAAACTGTAGTCCTCCCAAGTAGCTAGGACTACAGGCAGCACCACTTCTTTTTAGATAAGTTTTCACTGTGTAGCCCATACTGGCCTTGAACTTGCTGTCTACCCAGACTGCACTTGAATTCTCAGTTCTTCCTCAGCCTTCTGAGTGCTGGGATCAGATATAACTTAGAGTGATATCTCCACTTCATTGAAAAGCAACCCAAAAACTCACCTTAAACTTAACTGTCACTCGTACCAACTACTGCAGTTTTCACAGCTTTTCCCTTTCAGAGGTAATTAAATTGACATTGTTCATTTGGATGATGCTTAATGGTCTTGTGATCTGCTGTTCCCTCTCCCTGCTTTGGTAGTCAGCTTCTATAGCCTTCCCTAGCTTTGCACTTGATAATAATGTGGTAAATGATGTTCTTACCATATAAAATATTAACTACTTTATGTTTTGATAGATGTGGGACAGTTTCTGGTAAGCATGAGAGTGATTTTAGAATCCCTTTTGTCACAGTATAGTGGAAAAAACATAGTAGAAAAACTGTGTAGGGCTGAAAAGGTGGCTCAGTGGTAGAGCACTTGCCTTGCATGCATGAGGCCCTGGGTTTGATTCCTCAGCACCACATAAGCAAAAAGAAAAAAGCCAGAAGTGGCACTGTGGCTCAAGTGGTAGAGCGCTAGCCTTGAGCTGAAGAGCTGAGGGACAGCGCCCAGGCCCAGAGTTCAGACCCCACGACCAGACCCCCCCTCAAAAAAAAGAAAAATTGTGTAATTCAGTGTTTTCCATGGCAGCTCGTCAACTGGTAAGGAGAAGTGGCTATTTTCAATAAGCAGGGAGGGGGCTGGTGGAAATACCAGCATGTGCAGTGAATACTGAGTACATCCTTCATCTTCCTTTAGCTCATCTTCCTCCTAGACTTCTGTTCTTTGGACATTTCACAATGTACTCTCTTGAGAGAGTTCACTACCTTAACAGAGCTGTTGAAGAAGCTCTGCAATGACCCTGAAGGAGGACTGAGCAAGATAACTTCAGTTGGCCCTGAACCTGTATTGTGTCCTCTCTTCAGAGAGATATGACTCTACCATATAAAACATACTGGACTACAGATATATACAAATAAGTTGCCTCTAGACGCTTTATTGGTATTTTTGCCAACAAGGATAGTAAATATCATCTTGATTTGTCATTAGCACTAGAAAGGAGGCCGAAAAGCTGTATAATTTATCTAATCATTTTAGGTTATATTAAGTTACATAAAATCTATGTAAATAAAGTCTGAAAGATTTGTCTAGCCAGGTGCTTGTAGCTCATACATGTAATACTAACTACTCAGGTGTTGAGATCTGAGGATCTCAATTTGAAGCCAGTGTAGGTAGGAAAGCCTGTGAGACTCTTATTTCCAAATAACTAGTTGGTGGAGGGGGGCAGATGAGGAGGGGTAGGCTTGAGCTGTGGCTCAAGTGGTGGAGTGCTAGTCTTGAATGAAAAAGCTCAGGGAGAGCACCAAGACCCTGAGTTCAAGCCCCATGACAGGCACACACACACACAAAATGAAGTCTAAAAGAGAAAATATACATGGAAAGAAAAATAAGAAGGTTTAGTGTTTAAAAGAATTATCTCCCATACTTAATTTTTATTATATAACATTTGTTCACAGTCTTTTTGAGTTTCATAACTTCCTGATGGTAGTAGAAAGGGCATATACATTTAGCAGATCTTTTTTATTTCTCATTTTGTTTTTTGGTGTAAGACTGGAACTCAAACTTAGTACCTGTTGCTTTGGCTCATTGGGTAGTGCTCTACCAACCAACTAAACCATGCCTCCAACCCTGATGTTTTTGTTGGTTGTCGGGCTTAAACTGAGCCTGGGCACTGTTCCTGAGCTCTTCAGCTCAAAGCCAATGCTCTACCACTTGAGCCAAAGCATCCAATCCTAATCGGGTTTTTTTTTTTTTTGCCAATATTGGGGGTTGAATTCTGGTTCTGGGCACTATCCCTTAGCTCCTTTTTCTCAAGACTAGCATTCTACCACTTGAGCAATTTCTGGCTTTTAATTACAGATAAGACTTTCCTGACAAAGCTGACTTCAAACTGCAATCCTCAGATCTCATCCTCCTGGGTAACTAGGATTAGAATCATGAGCTAAAAAGAAAACTTTCTTTATATTTAAGAGGAAAAAAAGAGTGGTCTTAGACATGCCAAGGTCCTAAGTAAAAATGTGAGCTCTTAATCTTTTAATTCAGTGTTTTTCTCCAGTGGAATTCATACCAGTACTTATTTTTAAAAATAGTTCTGTCACCGCTAAAAGATAAAAGCATGAGTCCCTAAAGTATAATCCTAATGCATTTCTGCTGAGTGATAGATGTCTATTGATCTCTGCATAGACAGGAAATCAGATTAGCCTGTGTAAAATTTCATCAGGGCTGTCAAAGCCTGTGATCTACAGCACTGATAGTCTATTGTGACAGTTGGTTGTGTAGTAATATCTGGAATTTTCTCTTACTCATTTGTCTGCCTAGCTGGATGTTGAGACCTGGCAGCAGGAACAGCCTGTGGTACTACATACATGGACCAAAAAATCTGCCCATAAATATGAAAAAACTGCCAT
>NW_027205395.1:7500-15538 GCF_024711535.1 Dipodomys merriami | reverse complement strand
CACACACACACACACACACACACACACACACACAGAGTCACAGACACACACACACAGAGTCACAGACACACACACCCACACCCACTGTGCACCGCCACACTCGGGTCCAGGTCCTCCACCACAGGCATGTGAGTGAAGATGCCTCTACCCTCCAACACCTGTGTGTCGGGTTCAGATTCATCGCCTCATGCCCCGAATCCTGCTCCAGAGAGAGTGGCAGAGCCTATTAGAAAAGGCTAGCTGTTTTTTTGTTTTTGTTTTTGTTTTTTTTTTTTTTATTTTAAGGTAGTCCCATTTGTCGAGTCTCTCTCCAATTTGTTGTGACCCTGGGACTCTGTTCAGGAAGTTCCTTCCTGTGCCTATTAGTTCAAGTGTCTCTCCTACTCTGTCCTGCAGTAGTTTCAGAGATTCAGGTTTAATGTTAAGGTCTTTAATCCATTTTGAGTTGATGTTGGTGCATGGTGATAGGCTGGGGTCCACTTTTAGTTTTCTGCATGTGGCTGCCCAGTTTTCCCAGTACCAGCGGTTGAAGAGGCTGTGTTTCTTCCATTGTATGTCTTTGGCTCCTTTGTCGAATATCAGCTGGCTGTAGGCCTGTGGATTTATTTCTGGATCTTCTATTCTGTTCCATTGGTCTTCGGGTCTGTTTTTGTGCCAGTACCATGCTGTCTTTGTTATTATAGCTCTGTAGTAGAGTTTGAAGTTCGGCATGGATAGCCCTCCCATATTGTCTTTATCCCCTAGAATTGTTTTGGCTATTCTAGGTCTTTTGTTGTTCCATATGAATTTTTGGACTGTTTTCTGTATTTCAGTGATGTACGTCATTGGGATTTTAATAGGAATTGCGTTGAATTTGTATATTAGTTTTGGAAGTATTACCATCTTTACTATATTAAGTCGGCCTATCCAGGAGCATGGGAGGTCTTTCCATTTCCTAGTGTCTTCTGCAATTTCTTTCTTTAACTTTTTATAGTTCTCATTAAATAGTTCTTTTACATCTTTGGTTAGGTTAATTCCTAAATATTTTATTTTTCGGGAGGTTATTGTGAATGGGGTTGCTCCCTTTATTTCCCTCTCTTCCTGTACATTATCAGTGTATAGGAAGGCAACTGATTTTTGTGGGTTTATTTTGTATCCTGCTATTTTGACGAAGAGAGTTATGATTTCTAAGAGATTCGGGATGGACTTTTAGGGATCGTGGAGGTATAGTATCATGTCGTCTGCAAAAAGGGATAGTTTAACTTTTTCTTTCCCTATGCGGATCCCTTTAATGTCTTTTTCTTGCCTTATTGCCCTGGCTAAGGGTTCTAGGACTATATTGAAGAGGAGTGGAGACAGTGGGCATCCTTGCCTTGTTCCTGATTTTAGGAGAATTGGTTGTAGCTTTTCCCCATTAAGTATAATATTGGCTATTGGTCTGTCATAAATGGCTTTTATTGTTTTTAGAAATGTTCCTTCTATTCCTATTTTCTCCAGAGCTTTTAGCATGAATGAATGGGGGCGGGGGGAGGGAGCGTGTTGTGGGGCGGGCGGGCGGCGGACTTTCACAAGTGAGCGGGGTGCCTCCCGAGGGCTCGTCTCTTGCTGGAGCCGACCCATCTTTGGGAGTTTTTTGTTGTTGTTGTTGTTGTTGTTGTTGTTGTTGTTGTTGTTTCTTTCTGGTTTCCATCTGGGGGAAAAAGAAAACAAAACGTACAAACACCCCCCCCCCAAAAAAAAAAAAAAAAAAGACGGGCGGGCAGACGGTGGGACGAGCGCTCACTTGCCCTTTTCTGGCCATGTTGGGTGGGGGTGGGGGTCTTGCCACGGGCGGCGGAGGTCGTGCGGGTGGCCGGTTCGTTTTCTCTCGTGGTGCAGGCCTGCCGTCTTTGCCGCCCCTTCCTGCTTGGGACCGATCCCGACTTCCCGGTTCTCGGGTTCGGGCCGCTCCGTTCGGGCGACTCCCGTCCTGGTTCCTGGTTTCACTTTGGTCGCTGGCGGCGGCGGCGGCGGCGGCTCGATCTCGGTCTAGGTCTCTGGTGGCTCTGGTGTCGTTCGTGAGGTCGCAGAGAGGACCCGGCTGCAGGTCCTGACCTAGGTTGTGCCTCTCGGTGCGTGGCGGTGGGGAGTGAGGCGATTCGTTTCCGTGTTCTGTGTCTCCGGAGCTCAGAGCCGGCCGGCGCGCGCCGATCCGGGGTACGGCGGCTCGGTGGAGTCGGTCGTTGGAAGGCGGTTGTCGTGCTCCCCCTGGCGTCCGCCTTGATATGACAGTCCCCTCGTTCTCAGCCGAGCGAGCGAGTGAAGGAGGAGGTCTGGCGGCAGCGAGCCGGGCGGAGGCCCGGCCTCTACCGGGTGCCGGGCGCGACTGTCGCCGTGGTGTCGCTGTGGCGCCGGGGCGGCTGTTCTGTCGGACTTTGCGCCCGCAGGCGAGCGCGGGGTGGGGCCGTGAGTCGCCGCTCTCTCTTCCGTGCCCGGTCTGTGCCGGGGGTGGCGGCTTGGTCGGGTCGACCAGTAGTTCTGTCTGGGCCCGACGCCTTGTCCTCCTCCCCTCCCTGGACTCTGGTCTTTGAGGGCGAAAGAAGGAGAGTACGAGGGACGTCTCGGGAGTCGGGGGAAAGGGTCCCCGGGTGAGCCGCTAGGTGGTGGGGCCGGTCCCGGCCCGGACTCGGACCACCCCCCCTCCCCGGAGTCACCTCCGAGTGAGCGCTTGGCGCGTGCCGGGCGCGAGGGCCTGGGTCGCCGGCCCCGTGTGGTCTCCCTCCACGGCCCCGGAGGCCGGAGGACAGACCTCTGCGGCGGGAGGAGCCGTGGGCACGGCCGAGGCGAGCCTCGGGGCCGGGACCTACACCCCCCCCCCTCCCCGACATAGGATGGTCGTCGGAGTCACCTCCGAGTGAGCGCTTGGCGCGTGCCGGGCGCGAGGGCCTGGGTCGCCGGCCCCGTGTGGCCTCCCTCCACGGCCTCCTCCACGGGCCCCGGAGGCCAGAGGCCAGACCTCTGCGGCGGGAGGAGCCGTGGGCACGGCCGAGGCGAGCCTCGGGGCCGGGACCTACCTACCTACCGTCTGCGGTGTGCGCGATGGCGGGGACTTGCCCGGTGGGCCCTGCGTAGGGGAAAAGTCGAGGCGGAGGGAGCACCTCGGGAGTCGGGGACCCGAGCCCGGGAGTCCCGCGTGTGTGCGTGCTGGCGGCAGGGCGCTCACCACCGACCCCGCGCGGTGTGGGTGTGGTGGCTGGGTGCCTCTCGGAGTGGGTGCCTCGCGTCTGCCGGGGGAAGGCTCCCCGTGCCGCTCGTGCCGTGAGCCCGTGCGCACCCGGGGTAGTGGGGCGGGTGCGTCCCCTGACCCCGCTCCCGCCCTCTCTCTTCGTCTGTCTTCGCCTTATGTGGTCGACCAGCTGTCCCTGAGAGTTCCGTGTCTGGCTCTGTTGGGGACGTGTTGGGGACAGGTGTCCCCGATGTGGTTTCCGAGAGGTCCCTGTCGCCAGCGAGTTGTCGCCCCTGCGTGACCAGCTGGTTTTGGCGTGGTGACGTGAGGATTTTGTACCTGCAGGAGGGTGCTGGCATGCTGTGTCCCGGTGGCTGTCAGCGGGTCTTTTGGGGCTCTCTCGGATGCTGTGTGCCGGGCCTTTCCCGTCTCTTCCCGGTCCGGGTCCCCCTGCCCTTCCCCCCGCACCCCGGGCTCCCGCTGCCCTGAGCAGGCCTTGCCCCTGTGGTGGCTCGTGGGTGTGGTGGTGGTGGTGGTGGTGGTGTGGTGGTGGTGGTGGTGGTTGGTTGGTGGCTGAGTGAGTCCCGTCGTCCTTGATCTCTCCCCCGCTCCCGGTGCCGGATTCTGGCCCTTGCCTCGGCACGCCGAGGAGGAGAGTGGTTGGTTGCCTGGGGTGCATAGGTAGGCCCGCGCGGTGTGCTTCCCTCGCCGTGGCCGGCTTGAGGAGGAAAAGGCGGGGGGCGAGTCCTGCCTTGCCTTGCCTGTGCGTGTGCGGCATCCCCGTCCTGCCGTCGTGCTCGTCCGACCTCCGTGGCTTTTTTTTTTTTTTTTTTTTTTTTTTTTTTCCTATCGCCCCTAGCTCCAACTCCCCCGACCTGCCGCTTCCCGATGGCGGGCCTGGTCGGCCGCTGACCTGCGCTACTCCCGAGCGCTGTCCGTGGTTCTTTTTCTTTTTCTTTTTTTCCTCTCTAGCTTCTTTCGGCTCTGTGCCCGGCGGAGGTGTCCTGGTAATCCCGAGCGCCAGGGACGCTGAAGCCCGTGGTATTTTTTTATTTTTTTATTTTTTTAAGTTTTTTTTTTTTTCTTTTTTTTTTTTTTTTTTTTCCTTTTACCTCGCTCGTTACTCACGAAAGGTTGTCTGTCCTGGCTGCGCTTTTATCCCAGGCTGTTGGCCCTCTCGGGAGCCGAGCTTCCTGGGCCCCACCGCCTCCCGAGTGCCGTGTGGCTGTCTTCTCCGCCCCCTCGGTGTGATTGATGTGGTGACGTTGCGATCTCCTTCGGGCCCGGGCCTAAGCTGCGCCAGGCGAGGGACGGACATTCATGGCGAATGGGACCGCTCTTCTCGTTCTGCCCGTGGGCCCCTGCCCTCACCGTCCCACCGTGCCGGCGCCGGTGGTGTGCGGGGAGGCAGGGGTGCGGCAACCGGGTCCGGCTGCGCTCTCCCTGCCCTCGCCGTGAGGTCGGGGACTTGTACACGCTGGAGGAGGGGGGGCGCCCCTGATCTTGCTCCTCTCTTCCCGTGACTCGTTATCGGCACGGGGGTCGGCTCTCTCCGTGGAGAGGGAGGGTCGGTGCTCCGTGCTTGCCCGTGCTGTGTGGTGTGAAAAGCCGCGCCTCGCGCTCTGCCCTCTTGCGGTGCTCCCGGAACGCTCCCGGTCGGTTCTCTCAGGTGCCTGAGGCTGAGTGGTGGTGTCGTTCCCGATCCCGGCGTTGTCCGTTGCCTTGTGCCAGCCTGCTGCCCGTGGTGTGTCCCGGCCGTCCTTGGGTTTGTGGGGCTTGTGCGAGTGAGAAAAAAAAGTTATCGCAGAGATTGACGTCTCTGCTGGGGGGGGGTCGAGGCGGTTCCCCAGAGGAGGAGCGCTCTTCCCTTCTTGCACCGGGCGGGTGGCTTCCCCGCATGAGCTGCCGGCCCTGGTCCTGGCTTGTCTTCCCTGCCGTGTCACCTGGCTCTTGTTGCACCGGGGGACCTGAGATGTTGCAGTGGGAGGCGAGCCGGGCCTGTGCGGGCTTTCCCGCCCGTGTGCGCGACCTTGCTCTGGCCCCGCACGGCAAGGCCGACCGACCAGGGTTGGTGTTGCTGCTGCCGCAGACCCCCCCCCGCCCCACCCCTCCCTGCCACCCGTGGTGGGAAAGATGGACGCCTTTGATGTGTGCTGGTCCCGGCGGGGTTCCCGTCGGGGTTGGGTGCGGGCCACCCTCAGAGTGAGGAGAGGTTCTCTAGCGATCCTCGTTCGGGAGGCGGCGTTCGCTGCCGGGTTGGCGGGGGCCCGCCCCCGATGGGCTCCCGCGGCCCTGCCGCTCCCTGTCCCGCTTTTGAGCGTTAGTGGCTGCCCGCGTTGGTAACTGCGTGCCCGCGCCTCCCCCCTCCGAGCTGGGGGAGGGTCCCGCGGGGCCTCTCCCGGGCCGTCGTCTGGTGTGGTGAGTGGAGGACGTTCCCGATCCGTCCCCGCCCCTGCCTCGCGCGCGGTGTGTCGAGTGGCGGAGCCTGGAGCCTGTGCTGGGTCGCGATGCGAGGGCGTGTGGTGTGTGGCTTCCCGGCCTCGTGCTTGGGGTGCCGTGGGGTTTTTGGGGGGTCCCGTCCCCCTCCCCCTCCGGCCCCTGGCGACGCTGTTCCCGAGCGTCTGTGTGGGCCGCCGCCCGTTGGCGACGACGGCGCCGTGCCGGGCGCCGGGCCCCGCGGTGTTCCGGGGCCGCCGTGCCCGTGGTGGTGTGCCGCTCGGGGGGGTTCTGGCCCTCCGGAGCCGAGGATCCCGGTGTGTGTGGGCCCTTGCTCACGCGGCCGAAAAAAGAGGCGGTCGATGATGGGTGCCGTGCCCGGCGGTGTGGATGGGTGCGGTGGGGCCCTGCTGGCGCGGGTGGCTCCGCGGGCGCTCGCGGGGTCTTTGAGGCGTGTGCGAGCTGCCTTTTCCCTCTCGGGCCTCTTTTGGGGGGGCCCGCCGCTGCCGCGGTGGGGGTTTCCGGTCCGCTGGTCGGCCGGCTCGGTGTCCCAGGCGTTGCGCGGGACCGCCCAGGAGTTGGGGGTGGTGAGATCCCGCGTTCGTTTCCCTGGCGTGCCGGCTGTGCCCGGAAAGGTCTCACCTCCCCGCTGGTTTGCGGCTGCGCCACCCGCCCGTGGGGGGGGGTGGCCGCTCGCTCGCTCGCTCGCCTCTCACCCCGGTGACCCGACCCGATGACCCTCCCCGCTGCTCTTATTGGGCTTCCGGCATGCCCTCCTCACCCGCATCAGCCTTCCGCGATCCTCACCGGTTTGGCCTTGGTGGCCGGCCACCGGCGGACGGTCGAGTTGGGCGTGTGTGGTGTGTTCTCTTGGTGGGGGGGACGGCGCTCGGCTCGTGAGGCTGCTCTCCCGGTGTGGGGGAGGCACGTCGTCGCGGCGGCGGTGGCTTTTGAAGGGTCTTCCCGGATCGGTTTTGCTCACGACGCGAGGGCTCCTGCCAGCGGGACCGCCGGTACGCCACGGGGGCGGTGGCGGTGAGATTCCCGCGTGCGTCCCTCGCTCGGGAGTTGGCCGTCCGGGGGCCCGAAGCCGGCGTGACGTGTCTCCTCCCGCTGGGCGCCGCCTCGCGTGCCTGCGCGATGTCGTCCCGGGTTCCCGCGCCTCCCTCCTGCTCGCCGTGCCAGAGGCTTGCCCGCATCGTCTCCTCCGTCTCGAGCCGTGTGGCTTCGTCCCCCGCCCCGGTCCCGGATCCGGGGCGTTGTGCTCTCCCGGCGTGTCGCCGCCGCGTGCCCGTCGCGACCCCGGTTCCCGTGCCTGGCCCCGTCCGCTCTGTGCCGGCGGTGTCCGCGCGTGAGCGTGCTCGCGTGCGTTGGGTTTGGTGTCGCCCGCCTCCCGGGGTCCCTGCCGCCGCCTCCGGCCGCCGCCGTTGGCCGGTGTGACTTGTCGCCGACGGGTCGTCGCCGCAGACCCCCGACCCCTTGCCGGCACCGCCGGTCCGCGGTGGCGCGGGTCGTTGTGCGCTCGGCCCCCGCGTCCGTGCGAGCGAGTGAATTCGGGCCGGCTTCTGAGGGAGGCGGAGAAAAACCCCGTGGCCGTGTGGCGTGCGTTGCGTTGTGCGCGTCACCCTCGGCTTTCTGGCCGCTCGGGTGTGTGCCACGCGCGACCCGGCCGGCTGGCCGGCTGGACCGTGGACGTCGGCGCGCCGCCTCCGGGCGGGGAAGGGGCCTGGCTCTCCTCCCCGTCCGTGTGTGCGCGCCGCCGCCGCTCCCGTGCCCGCCGGGCCGGCAGGCGGGGTGTCGGTGATGCGGTGCCCTCGCGCTTTGGGTGCGGTGTGGTGCCCTTCCCCCCCCCCCCGGCCACGGGTTCCCCTGCCCTCTCCGTGCTCTTCCTCTCTCTGCTCGTCACCGCGCGGTGGCCTGCTTGCGCCCGTGTGCCCGCGCCGCCGTCCCGGATGGTGGCGGTTGGGTCGCGTCGGCGGCCGGCTTGGCCCGCCGGTGTCGGTCTTCCCGGTCGCTGCCGGCGTTCGCTGGTCGGGCGGCCTCGGTCTCCCGGATCGAGGTCCGCGCCTCCCTCCCTTCCCGCGCCCGCTCCGCGCCCACCCTTGTGTGCGCTCTCGGGGCCGGTCGGGTCCGCCCGGTCGTTCTGGTGTGCGGCGACCCGGGATCCGCCTCGCCGCCCTCGCTCCCCCTCGTTGGCTCCCCGTCTCCTCCTCGCCATCGCCCGCTGGCCGGGAGGGAGGGGTGGGGTTCTGCCCTCTCCTCGCTCACGCTCCTTGACGTCTGGTCCCCGTGGAGAGACAGACGGATGCCCCGGTTTGCCCGTGTTCCCTCTCTGCTCCTTCCGCCCCCCCCGCCCGGCGGGAAGGAGGTGTGGGGGGGGGGGTCGTGGGGTCGGGTTCGCGGTGTGTGGGCGCCGTG
>NW_027205394.1:0-15542 GCF_024711535.1 Dipodomys merriami | reverse complement strand
ATAGTGCAGCCTCTGGACCCACAGCCCATCCTGTGGTCCTAGACCTCAGGGGCTCACAGGAAAAGAAAATGAAAATAGCATCGAAAAAAAGACACAAACCAAGGACGGTCAGCAGTTTCTGTTTTCCTTTCTTGCACGTTGACCATCCTGGATGTGAATGACATGGCTGCAACCTGTAGGTCATCAGGCATTTCTGAAGGCTGGCTCTTTCAGCGAAGCCATAGGCCAACGTGGACACTAGGCCCTGAGTTCGAATCCCGGTCATGCCACTTACAAGGGGCTGAAAAGCCTAAGAAAATATTCTTGTCCATAGGAATACCAGAAGAATGTGGTTAATGTCATGGTTGAATGAGTAGTCCGTCAATCTGTCTTGCTTAAAATTAGACCCAATAATCACTGGACAGGGATTGACTTTAATTCATAGTATATTATGTATTAAAAGAATACTATTGATTAAATGGTGTTCTCACTAAATACATGAGAATCGGTAGGAAGGTAGTATATGTCATTGAATACTAGATAGACACCTCTGGCAGTACCTAAATATCTAAATTTATATTTGGGCTGGGAAAGTGGCTCAGTGGTAGAGTGTTTGCCTTGCATGCCTGAGGCCCTGGGTTCGATTCTTCAGTACCGGAAGTGGCACTGTGGCTCAAGTGGTAGAGTGATAACCTTGAGCTGAAGAGCTGAGGGACAACCCCCAGGCCCAGAGTTCAGGCCCCACGACAGAACCCCAAAATAAATAAATAAATAAATAAATAAATAAATAAATAAATAAATAAATAAATAAATAAATAAATTTATATTTATTTATATACCACCATCGTCATAGAAAGTTACTGCTATTTTGGCCAAACCTGGGGCTTACTCCCAGATCCTGAGATCCACTTGGCAGCTGAATGGACTAGAGGCTGCGGTGCTGACACTCACCCATTCATTCATCAATTGGGCCTCTCAGCCCTTCACATCAGGTCCATCATTACCAAAAATTTCTTCCTGGTGTAAGATTTCAAGGGTGACACCTGTTTTCCTTTTCTGTACAAGTTCATAATATGTCTGCAAAGCTACATGCTATGGAATAGATGGGAATAAATGTTATAGGTGTACTAACGGTCCATAAAATAAATGCTAAGTAAATAAATAAATGATAAAATATAATGTATCACTCCAAAAAACATGATATAGACTGAATATATTGATGTAAGTATAAATCATATATTTAAAATGTCTATAAAGGTTATGAGGTGCTTGAATTCATAGGAAATGATAGGCAAGATGTATGGCACAACAATTAGTTAAATTAAGAGCTCATGAAGTGTGACAATAAGAATAACATTCAGGAATTGTAGGCATTGGGAAAGATCCAAGAATTGGTACTCAAATGGTAGATAGGATTCGAATACAGCTCACTACATCTCCTACTCTATCTAAATAGGTAATTAGCATACTAGCTTCAGCTTATGAATGGATGAATATTGTGCCCCATCCCCACCCTGGGGCTTGATCTCAGGTACTGGGTATGGCGTACCTCCTTAGTGGCTCACAAGCTGAGGGGCTCATATAGACCTATTTGGCTGTTGGGCTTCCTAGACCCCAAGTTCAAATCCCAGCACTACCAAAAGATTTATACTGATGTGAGAAGCCAATCCTTGCACCTGTTTGCCTGTACTGTGCATATGCTGGGTCACAGCAAGAGTCGAGAAAGCATATGCAACTCTAGACCCGTGGGAATGGGTTGTCATCCACATCAGCACAATTTTATGTGTCATTCTATGCTCAATAAAATACACAATACATCCTTGAAAAAGACACAATATAAAAAGTATAACTACACTGAATGCAAGATGCATACCACACCTGTATGTAAATAGAGATCTTATGTTTAAAAGAGCTGGGCTTCTTATTTTGTCCAGTGCTGGGGCTTGAAATCAGGCCCTGGACCAGGCCTGACATTCTAGTCTTCAAGGATGGTGAGACTCCCCTTCCCCCACAGTGCAACAGAGTTACCAAGACCTGAGTTCAAATCCCAGCACTGACAAAAGTTTCATCCAGATGTCAGAAGCCAGTCATTGCACCTGTTTTCCTCTCCTGTGAAAGTCCTGGGTCTCAGCTAGGAAGGAGAATGAATGCATAGGCAACCCTATAACAATGGGAACAAGTTGTCCTCCATGTGAGCACAGTTATAATTGTCACCATACTCAGTAAAATACACAATACCTCCATGAATTAGACACAAATTAAGGAGAAGAAGTGCACCGAATGCAAGATGCTGTCTGCACATATATGTCAATATAGATCTTATGTTTAGATTATGAATTTAGGACTATACTGGCCTCAGCTTCAATCACCTCAGGGTTGCGGGCTGCCATGGGCCCTTAGCCAATCCTGGGATCCTGAAGACTTGCAGGAAAACACACACACACACACACACACACACACACACACACACACACACACACACACACACACACACACACACACACAGAAAAAAAGCAACAGGATGGATTTTTAACAATGGTTTCCTTTCCACGGTAATCATCCTGGGATTGAATGACACCCCTACAAATGGTACTTCACCTTGCATTGGCGAAGGCTAGTGGGCTATCAGAGAAGCCATAGGCCCATGCAGCAATGTTGGCCCTGAGTTCAAGTGCTGGTCCTGACAACTACCAATCGGGGGATTTCCCAAGAGACTCATTCCTCTGAATTAGAATACCGATGGAATGTGAGCAAACTCATGATTGAGAAGTTTCTCCATGGATCGGACTAGTCTAAAATTAGACCCAACGATCCTAGGATGCTGACTGATCTTATTGAATAGTTTATTAAGCATGAAAAGAATCCTATTATTTCAATGGTGGCATAATAATTACTTAAGAGTTGGTAAGAAAGTAGTTGATGTCATTGAATCCTAGGTAGATGTCTCTGGCACTCTACACAAATATATATCTATTGGTATACTACCCCTTGCCTATCCATGTATGGCTATTTTGTCCACCCCTCTGGCTTGATGTCTGGGAACTCAGTTTCCTGGAATAGAGGTTGCCGTTTTGACACACCCATTTGTGAATTGGTTCTGCTAGGTCCTGAGTTCAGATCCCAGCACTGCCCACACATGGATCGTGGAGTAAGAAGCCGGGTGTGACACCTGTTTTCCTTTGCTCTGAGCATTCTGGGTGTCAGACATGATGGAGAACACATCTACAAATCTAGATACTATGTGGTAGGATGTCATCAAAATAATAAATGGATTGTGTGTTACCACAGTCAATAAAATAAATGATAAATAAACGAATAAAACAGAAATACAATAAATAACTACAACAAACAGGATAGGTACTGAACATCTATAAGTAAGTACAAATCTTATCATTACAATGTATATAAATAGTATGTTTCCCAGGGCTGGGGCTTGAATTCAAGCCTAGGGACTAGGCCTGACTTTCTTGTCTTCAAGCACGGTGAGTGTCCCCTTTGTTCACAGTGCTGCAGAGTTACCCAGACCCTGAGTTCAAATCCAAACCCTGGCAGATAAAACGGCACCAATTGCAAGGCAGGGAGATAATTTTTTGTTTGTTTGTTTGTTTGTTTTTTGTGAAACAAGGTCTTGAACTCAGGTATGGCAACTCTAACTCAGCTTCCACCACCCTAGTCTGGGATGCAGCCACTGGAACCACTTAGACCTCCAGGCCTTGTGTGTCGGGGGAGGGGAGGAGGGAAACGCACAGAGAAGAAGTGGTGGGATGGCGCTTTAACATTTTGCACCATGATCATTTGGGTCTGAATGACAAGGCTCCAATGGGTACTTCACCTTGTATTGCTGAAGGCTGGCAGAGTACTGGGGAAGACATAGTCCTGCAGGGCAATATAATCCTAGAGTCAAATCCCAGTCATGTAACTCCCGAATGGTGGGAGATCCTAAGAGACTCGTTCCCATTTATAGGAATAATGATTGAATGTTGTTAGTGTCATGGTTGAATGAGTTGCTCATGAATGATACTTGTATAAATTTAGACATAATAATTTCAGTAGGCTACTTGATTTTATTTAATATGAAACATTAAAAGACAACTATTTCTTACAGAGACACAATGATTTCAGGACACTGATTTACTTAATAGTTTATTAATGATGAAAACAATAATATTAATTTTATGGAGGCATAATAAATACCCAAGAATTGTTAGGAATGTAGTCTATATAACTGAATAATGGATAGACATCTCTGGCACACTATATATATATATATATATATTAGCATACTACCATGTGCATGCCAATCTGTTCTTAGTTTTTCAACCCCAGCGGCTCAATCTCAGGTCCTGGGAAATGTCTGTCAGCTCAGTTTGTCCCAGGATGTCATGTTGACACTCAATCATTCATGAATTTGGCCCTGTAGGCCATGAGTTCAGATGCCAGCACTCCCAAACAATGAATCATGGAGTAAGAAGCAGATGGTGACACATATTTCCTTCTCTGTGAAAGTCTTGAGTGTCAGGTATAAGTGGAATACATATACAGACCTATATCCTATGTAATCAATGTGATCAATATTCTTTGTGCCAGTCAATAAAATAAATGGTTACTACATGAACAAAAGAAAAGGTAAAATGAATAACTGCACTGAATGAAATATGGAGTCAATATTTGTATGTATATATAAATCATATATTTAAAATGTACACAAATAGGATGTTTTCTAGTGGTGGGGATTGATTTCAGGCCTAAGGAACAGACTTGAATTTCTTGACTTCAAAAAGCAAGCTTCCCCTTCCTACACAGTGCAACAGAGTTACCCAAACCATGAGTTGCAAGCCCAGTCCTGGCAGAAAAAAATGGCATCTCTATGCTATGTGACAACCAATTCTAAGGTATTTCATTATTTATCCTTTTAATGAATATAATTTTTTAAACGCTTCATAAAGTTTTGATTAAAATCAATCAGTATCCTAGAATATAACTGTATATAATTTTATCCTAGAATCATTCAAGAACTGACCATCCAATCATGACATACATCACATTCCATTGGTATACATATGGATAAAAATGAGTTTCTTAGGATCTCCTGCCATTTGGAGGTGGCAGGAACAGGATTCGAATTGTGGCCTCCAGCTCCTACCAATTAACCTGAAGATAGGGAACTCATCGTTCTGTCCAAGGACATCAGCAAGACCGATGATTAAGCAGGCACCAGTGGCTCTCAGCAGTCCTCCATGATACTTCCAAGGCTATGAAAGGAGATTCATGGTCAAAGTCACCCTAGGCTGGAAAGTACTTGAGACCCCTGTCCAACTTCAGTGTCAACAAAGTCAGAAGTAGAGCCATGTGGCTCCAGTGTAGAGGGGTAGATTTGAGCAAAAGCAGCTCATGGACTGTGCCCAGATCCTGAGTTCAATGTCCAGGACTGGCAACAAACAGATATACACAACAATCTGTGCAGCCATCCGGCCATCTGTTGGTTGACAACACTACCAGCAGTTGAGGAAGGTAGAGGTAACTGAGTGGTAAGCAAGAGTCTCGAGGCGAATTTGGAGTACAATAGGAAATTGACAACCTAGTCAGTGAGTGGGAGAATAGAGGATTTCCCAGAGCCTGGGAATGTGGCCAGCCCATCTTTCCCATCCCAGCGTTCAGATGTCTGAAACAACAAGACTCTTAGACAGAGCTGTGGGCAACAAATTACTGCCAGAACACCAGCAGAAGAATCCTCCCATCAGAACTTCAACATTCAAGAAAACAAAGAATACAAAAAAGGGAAGGATCCCAAAGACAAACACCACTGGGGAGGGTGATTCAATGGAGGGTCTGGCCAAAGGTGATGCCTACCACAGGGTTCCCCTGCCTTTGGACACAGTAACAGCCACCAGGGTCCAGAGTGTCAAGGGTCCTGATACCACCAAGAATCTGCAGAGGTGCTACCGACATGTGGTGCCTGCCCTGGATTGCAGCAAAAGAAGAAACCAGGTGCTCTGTGCCAAGATTCAACCACGGAAGCAGGAAAAGACAGACCTGCAGGACTGACAAGAGAAAGAGAAGGAGAAGGTAGCCCAAGTGCACAAAGCACCGAAAACAGAGCTAGACATCCACAAGCTACCAATACAGAGGTTGGTTTCGGCAGCAAGTGATTTACAATCGGCACTAGTCCACATGGAGCTCACGGCCGATGACAGAGAAATGGAGCATGAAGCTCTCACCAGCTGCCTACAAGCTGCAGAGCAGCGCATGGGGGAGCTGGAGAGGGTGGCTTCTGTGGTTACTACTTACAGAAGGAGACTGAAATGTTGTTCAAACAGCTGAATGATGTAACACTTCAGTTCAAGGAAAAGAGCAGAAGATTCTATGAACACAGAGTTTTAGGAGAAGTTGAAAGCACTCTGGACATAGACCAACAACAGGAAGAACAGAATCTGCAAGTTCCAACAGGTGCTGCAAATGCATGATGTACTAAAGAGGCTACAGTACAACCTGAGCTGAATGGTGACTGCAGCGAATCTGGAGACAGACAACTTCTCGCAGAACCTGAGCATTGAGAGGTCCGCGCAGAAGGAGGAGGCCTGGTGGCTGACCGAGCAGGTAAACCAACTGACAGAGGAGAAGGAGTGAGGATCGAGGTAGGTGCTACACCTAGAGAATAGCTGGGGGAACTGAGAATGAAGCTGGCAGAGCCATGGCCCCCCGAGGGTCCATCTCAGGAGGAGCAGCAACTGCAGGTCCATGCCTACCGCACACAGATGGGGTTGAAAATCCTGGAGGAACAACTTCACATCTAGGTCCAGGAAAACCAGAGGTTCCGTCTCCAGATTGTGGAGCAGAGGGAGCAACTGGCAAGACTAGAGGAGAAAACCAAGGATTGGCAGGAGAAACCCGAGACCCCACGATGTGCATGTGTGTGTAACCCACAGCTATAGGAACAGCTGGCCTTGCTGCGGGATGCTCTCCACAGGGTGAGCAGTGAGAAGGAAGATCTCACCAGCATTGTGGACTGAGAGCAGCAGGTGAAGAAACATCTGCGGGAACAGCTCGACTCCTGAGTGGAGAAGATAGAGGAATGGAAAGAGGTGGCTGAGAGAGAGAGAGCCAAGCAGGTCAGGAGCTGCAGGAGCGCAGGAGCAGTCCCTGGCCCAGCTGCAGGAGCTCTGAGCCACCTGTGAGCAGCACATCACTTCCAATGAGCAGCTGTACTCCAAGTAGCAGGTCCTGCACTAGCACCTGCAGAAGCAGACCCAGCTGTTGGAACAGCTGAAACAAGTGCATGGTCCGACCAAATGGGGGGACTAGGTGGTGCCCCCAAAGTGACAGGACAGTTTCAAGTGCCTGGAAGTGACCAGTCTACAGGAGGAGCACCTGCAGGCCCAGCTGAGCTTCCTGGCTTTCTCTGGGGATAGGGAAGTTGTGAACCCTGGAGAAGCAGAAGCTGAGGAAACGACTCTCCTCGATGTGCCCATGGCAGAGGATGGAGATGTTCCCCAAACACAGAGGGACTTGGCACTGTTACCTCTCTCAGATGCTGAGATCCACAGGAGGAAACTCCTGCGACTGCTGCAGGCTCTCCCCCTCCCCAGGACAGCTCAGTGCCAGATAGAGCCAGAGCCACAGGTCCCCCGCCCTGTGAGCTGCCACCACAACATGTGAGAGAATGGGAAGTGGGACATGTGGGCATCCGAGGAGAAAATCTGCTTCATCCACAACCTGCCTGATGAGGTGGACTTCCAGAGTCCTGCAGATGAGCTCCACCATTGATGCAACCACCTGTCGGCACATATCCGTACCATCCAGGAATCCCTCCTGGCATGTAAAGGACAGATGTTCATTCTGGATCAGCTGTGTCAGGAGAAATCAGAGTGCATGTGCCAGCAGTCCCAGGAGAAGATGAAGAGTAGATAGCTGCAGGAACTGCTGTCGCTCCTACACGGGGCTCCAGATGCGGACACAGGCTGAGCTCCCCACCAGTACAGCTACTTCAGAGGCCTCAGGCTCCTGGGTGGTCAAAATGAGGGAGAAGCAGAGAGGTTTTGAAGAATTGCAACTTCAGGATAGTGTGGAAACTGCAAGAGGAGAGGTTAGGGTTCCCTGCCCTCTACAGGTCTCCCCCACAGCGCATGTCCTGATGCAGATTCTCACATCCAGAACTGCCCACAGCTGGTGCGCTCAGGCTTGCAGTGCTCTGTCCCTTTTTTCTGTAGACTGATGGGGATGATGACTCCCTATGTGACATACTGAGTCCCAAAATCCTCAGCAGCCACCAGAAGTAGGTGGCCAGGTGGGCTTCTCTAGGTCTCCATCTGCCTGGTGATAGGAAGGGTAAACTGCAGGCCTGTAAGAGCAGAGGCCGCTGGGAGAAGCTCCAAACTCCAGGGACATCTAATGGCCCATTGGTGGCCAGGGAAGAAGCCCATGTTATGCTTATCACAAAGAATAAATTGTTTCCAATGGGAAAATAAAGCCTCCACAAAGATTTGCCTTCGAGTTATGGGGCTTGAACTCAGGGCCTGGCCACTGTCCTTGAGCTCTATTTGATCAAGACTGGTGGTCTACAAGTTGAGTTCCACCTCCCCTTCCAGCCTTTGCTTTGTGGAATCGAACCCAGGGTTTCAGGCTTGCTAGGCGACCACTCTATCACTGAGCCACATTCTCAGCTAGGATGATCCCCCACTCCCAAACCCATATGGCCAATCCTCAGATAAATAGAAATAAGGGGCTAGGATGAATATGAAGCACAAGTCTGGTTCACACGGAAATACTTCCCTGTCCTCTCTTCGACACCCTTATTTAAAGTTTCTCTTTTACTATTGAGGGATGAGAGAGGGAGAGGGACGTCTGAGAGAGGAATACCAAGAACAGTGGCCCCCTGAGTCCCACAGCCTCCCCCACACAAGTGGTCCTACAGATTCCCGTCTTAACTGACTCAATATTGTGTCTACACTGTCTCCCTAACCATGCAAGGCTCAGAATGAAATAAATGTCAGTCGTGGCCTCAGCCCACACCCAGAATAGAAGCTCCTAGTCCCAGGCTGACTTCCACCTCTGACTTCCCTGAGTTAGACTGGACCCACCACTCACCACTGTGTTGATGTCAATGATCTCATGGATGGATTTCAGGAAGAAGGTCTATGGCAAAGAGCAGAAGCAGCAGTGTGAGTAGGGAGGAAGAAGCCGGAACAATTGGTCTGGGATCCTTAGAGCCTTCCTGTCAATCCAGAGCCATCCTGATCTGAAGCACAGCCAAGTCCAGGGGATGGACAAGATAGAGGAGCAAGGGAGGTACTGCTTTATCTTGGTGCACTTGAAATTTCCAATATTTGGCCCATGCCAATCCCAAAGCCAACATGCAATGCCTCTTCTTGTTGTTGTTGTCCATGAGCATTGTCCCTGAGCTATTTTTTCTCAAGGCTTGCACTCTTCCACTTGAGCCACAGGGACACTTCTTGTTTTCTGATGGTTCTTCGAGGATAAGAGTCTCACACACTTTCCTGCCCAAGCTGGCTTGGATGCCAGATCTCACCTTCCTGAGTAGCTAGGATGACAGGCATGAGCCACCAGTGCCAAGCATGTGATGACTTTTTAAATGATCTTGGCGAGTCTGTCAAAGGAACTCCACAGGGTCTGGATAGACCATGACCCAATCAAAGAGCTGGGTTTGGGGAAGGCTGAGGTTATAGACATTCTTTTCCCCAAAATTATAGATGTCAGGTGGTGTTGGATGCATCAAACTCCTAGGCCAACCACCACTAGTCTTAGTGGGGAAAATGGTAGCTAATACCCAAAGGTTACAGTGTAGAAATCTCTGATTTTGCATGCATATGGGTTGTGTGTGTGTGTGTGTGTGTGTGTGTGTGTGTGTGTGTGTGTTTGTGTGTGTGTGTGTGTGTGTGTGTGTGTGTGTGTGTGTGTGTGTGTGTTTACCAAGGCTTGAAGATCCTAGGTGGTAACCTTTAGGATGTTTGCACAGGTTTGGTGCTCGAACATTTGAATTATAGTATTTGTTCTTCCCAGCTTTTTGGTGATTCTTTGGAGATAAGAGTATGCCCAGGCTAGCTTTGAATCTTGATTGATCCTTCAGTGTCAGACTTGAGTAGCTAGGATTATAGGCATGAGCAACTGGCAGGCAGCTGCACAGATGTCTTTTCATACTTTCTGTTCTAACAGCTGTCTACTTGCCCTGGCCTAGATCTCTGACCTCTACATCAGCTCCCAGCAGCCCTTGACTGTGTGGAGAAAATAATGCTCAAACCTGTCAGAGCATCCTATTTCTTTGTCCTCAGGGGAGAGTATGTTTCCTCTGAAGCCTGGAGGAGAAGGGGAAGGGGAGGGAGGGATAGCTGTAGATGGATGCTTGGCTAGGAAATAGGTATTCTGTTTTATCCAAGAAGGAAAGTGTGCCCAGATGCTAATGGCTCATATTCCTAGCTCCCTCAGCAGGCTGAGATCAGAGGACTGACATTCAGATGCAGCCCAACCAGGTTGAGCTAGAAGCTTTTCTTAAGCAAGAGTTCTTCCTTGCATTTGCCCTGACTCCTCCATGCAAAGAGGGCCTGAGGGTCAGGAGCTGTGAAAAATAGGCTTCCAGCCACAGAAATTGGCTGGGGTCTTTGGAGAAAAATCAAGCTAATCTTTCCCTGGGTCTCATTCTGGGACTCCACTTTCTGCCCTACCTGTGACTCAAGTACAAAACTTGACCCAGCCTTCAGTGTTTGGCCAGACTTGTCTGAAGCCACAGAACCTTCATTCCATCCACACCACCTGCTTTACACCACACCTCAGGACCTTTGCCCATGCTCTACCTTGTGCCTGAGGCTCTCTGTTCTTTTCCACAACTTAGAAATCCTGTGGAATTTTGGCACTGATTATATCACTTCCTGGAGCAAGTCTCTCCTTCCCTGCTCCCTCTTTTTTTTAACGAATGTTTCTAGAGGTGGAATTTGTGCAGGCTGACTGTCAAATTCTCTATCTTGGTGTGTGTTTGTGTGTGTGTGTGTGTGTTACATGTGCGTGTTTGCATGTGCCAGGCCTGGGGTTTGAATTCAGGGCCTGGACGCTATCCCTGATCTTTGGTGCTCAGACTAGCACTCTACTACTTCAACCACAGCTCTACTTCTGGATTTTGGGGAGTTTAATTGGAGAAAAGAGTCTCATATACACTTTCCTGCTTGCATTTGGGATCCTCAGATTTCAGCCTCCTGAGTAGCTAAGGTTACAGAGGTGAGCCAACAGCACCTGCCCTCTACCTGTTACCCATAACCTCAGCCCTCTTCTAAGTCCCAGTAGATAATGTCTCACCATGCTCACCTTTTTTTTTGGCCAGTCTTGGGGTTTGAACTCTGGGTCTGGGCATGTGCCTGAGCTTCTTTTGCTCAAGGTTAGCACTTTTATTGCTTAAGCCACAGTGCCAATTTTGGCTTTTTCTGTTTCTGTGGTAGGGAGGAATCGAACTCAGGGCTTCATGTGTGCTAAGTAAGCACTCTACCAGTAAGCCACATTTGAAGCCCAAGGCTTACTTCAAACGGGAGTTATGACAGTGGGATTTATTGGATTACTCCTTTTGGCACAGAAATTTCTGGCTATTTTCTATCTTTCCCAGGATTTGGGACCAGCCTGAGACTCGGCAATGAGGAATGATTAATGAGTGATGGCCACCAGGCCCCAGAAACCTAGGCTCACATTCTACAGAGGGATAGAGGATATGGAGCCACAACCTTCGACAACTCCTGCAGCCTAAGAATTGTGGTTTCCCTTGATAATTGCCAGGACATAATTCACCCGTTGCACACTCCAGTTGCACACACCAGCCCAGGCAAAGCCTTCCTGGCTTCAGTTCTTAAACTGTAGTGAAGGATGCTTGTTCAAGCTACCTGCTCAGACTTAATACTCTCTGAGGGCTTGTTCCAGCTTGCCCAGGTTGAGGGGCTGGGCATGGGCAACTTGCTGAATGCCCATCATCCAGGCCCTTTCCCTGAGCTCTTTTGCTCAAGGGTAGTGCTCTGAAACTGGAGCCACGGGGCCACTCAGGATTTTTTTGTTATTATTTTTTTTGATTTCCTGTGATCTCTTAAGAAATATGAATGTTGCGGTCTTTCCTACCCAGGCTGAATTCAAATTGGCATCTCAGCCTCCTGAGGAGCTAGGATTACAGGCAAGAGCCATTACACCTGGCTTCCTTTTCTTCTTGTTGTTCTTTTTTTTTTTTTTTTTGCAACAATCTGAAATCTTCACGGTGTCATTCCAATGGTTTACATTCGAAGTAAAATCCCAGGCCTGGAATTCAAATGCTAGGATGGCCACCCACAAATGGAGGGAGATCCTGACTAACTCATTCCTATACATGTGAATGCTAATGGAATGTTATAAAAGTAATAATTAAATTTGCAGTTAATTAATGACTTTATTTTAGAATGCCACACAAAAATTATTGAATTTATATCTTCCATTCTAGCACCTTTTTGGCAATTCATTGATATTTTAGTAATGATTTTATAAGTATTAGATGATGATACTTCATTAAATGGAAGCATAATTTAACAACTAATAATTTGTAAAAATATATAATTTAATAATATCCTCACATTCCCTCTGTCAGTATATATATGTATGCATATATATATATATATATATATATATATATATGTATGTATGTATATATATATCGCACTACTGTGGCTTGATCACAGGTCCTCAGAACTTCCTGGCAGCTCAGTTTTCTGGAGGCTGTTGGGCTAAGTCTGTGACCCCATTTATGGATTGGGCATTGTAGGCTGTGAGTTGAAATCCCAGCATGGTCAATAATGTATTCATGGAGTAAGAAGCCAATTTTGACACATTTTTTTTCCTTCTCTGTTAATGTCCTAGGTCTCAGTATATGTGATATGATGTAATAAAATAAATTTTTATGTGTAATAATACTAAATAAATAAGGGTAATAAATTCCATATGGGAAAAACCCATGTGTGTAAATAGATCTCATATATGAGGATTATTATTTCCAGTACTGGGACTTCAATTCAGGCCCTTGGAACTTTCTGAACTTCTTGTGTTCAAGAACAGTGATCTACCCCTTCAACCAGAGTACCACAGAGTTACCCAGACCCCGAGTTTAAATGCCAGTAAAATGGTGCAAATTCCAAGCCAGGTCCTTATTATTGTTATTGTTATTGTTATCATTATTATTATTATTTGGTATTAGGCCAACCACTGGGCTTGAACTCAAGTCTTGGCATCTCTGCCATAGCCGATCCTGGGATCCTAGGTCCTGAATTCAAATCTGAGGGCTGGCAAAAAAAAAGTAAAAAGGAAAAGCATAAAACTGAGAAGTTCAATCAGGTGGTTTTTTTTTTCCTTTGTATTGTACCATCCTGGGTCTAAATACAATGCCCAGACAATGTACATGACATTATATTGCTGATGTTTGGCGGGCTATTAGGTAAGCCAAGCCAAAATCAGCAACTTAGGCCTGAAGTTTGAATCCCGGGACTCGCATTAATGAATGGCTGGCGGGAGATTCTAAGAAACGCTTTCTAGGCTGGGAAGGTGGCTGAGTGGTAGAGTGATTGCCTTGCATGCTAGAGGCCCTGGGTTCGATTCCTCAGCACCACATAAGCAAAAAGAAAAAAGCCAGAAGTGGCGCTGTGGGTCAAATGGTAGAGCTATAGCCTTGAGTTGAAGAGCTGAGAGAAAGTGACCAGGCAAAGAGTTCAGACCCCACGAACCGACCCCAAAAAAACAAATTAAAAAAATTAAAATAAAAAAGAAATGCTTTCCAATAGATATCCGTACAAATAGAATGTTGTAAAAATAACAATTACATTAGTAGTTAGTGTACGATTATATTATAAAATTATATACAACAATTATACTACATTGACTAATTTTTAATGAATACTTTATTATGTATTCAATCATGATAGTTATAAAAGGAAGGAATAATTTAATTGGCAATATTTGGTAGAAATATCATATATGCAATTTCATAATTTACAGACATCTCTCATTAAATATATCTACATCTCTCTATCTCTCTATCTATCTCTCTATCAATCTACACATTTATCTGTTTATACACTTGTCACTACTGGGGCTCAGTGGTAGAGTGCTCGCCTAGTAAGTACGAAGCCCTTGATTCAAGTCCTCACTACCATGTGCATAGAAAAATCCAGAAGTTGTGCTGTAGCTCAAACACTGGCGCACTAGCTTTGAGCACAAAGGCTTAGGGACTGTGTCTAGACCCTTACTCAAGACCCAGGACTGGCACCAAAACAAACAAAAAGGAAAAGAGTCTAGTGCTGACATTTGCCATCTAGCCTGAATTAGCCAGAGGTAAACCGCTGCAACCCAGTTCCATGGACTAGATGCTGCTGGCTTGCTCACCCTGTCATCCAAGATACTCGGGGGCTGACATATGACACTGGTGGATGTAAAACCCAGCCCTGGTAGGAATTCTGCGAAACTCTGAGCTGTGGCTTAAAGTGGTAGATGTCCAGTATGATCAAAAGATATAAGGACAGTACCCCCAAAATTTCAGTGCAATCCCTGTGGCTGACTTCCCCCCACAAAAATCTCATCCCTCTGAAATCTAAATTTGGATTGTTTGTGGTGTGTTTCTGAAAGAATGGTGATACTGATGAAAGTACCCTAATTCTAATGACATTATGTGGGTTACAGCTATGTGATGAGTCTTTCATGATTTGTTGTGTGCTGAGTCCTTTATGGGGTGCATTTTTTCATTTTTTCATCTGGTTATTATAAGAGCTCCACAAGTAAGATGATTGTGCAAATGAGAAACTTGTGGCTCAGATATGTCCTCATGTCAGGGCCAAAATTACGTATGTACCTAACTAGTGAGTTGTCTCCTGCAGACAATTGTTTTGGCTTATGTTTCTTGATCAGGAACCTTGAACTCAGGGCCTAGCCACTGACACTTATCAGTGGAGATCATGGATAGCACCCTACCACATGGAGCCAAGGACCCACTTGCAATAGAGTGTTACAGTCTAGGAATGTAGTAGCTGAGGTCTGTCACCCTGCCTACTTACGAAGCTGAGATCTGATGATCTGGGTTCAAAACTATCCCAGACACAAAAGGTCCCATGAGACTATTATCTCCTATTTACCACTTAGAAATTTGAAGTGGAAGCCAGTCACTGCTGACTCGTGCCTGTCATCATAGGTACTCAGGACTCTGAGAGCTGAGGATCAGGGTCCAAAACCAGCCTGGGCAGGAAATACTTTGAGATGCTTCTCTCCAGTGACCCTCCAAAAACCTCAAGGGGTACTGTTGCTCAAGTGGTAGAGCGATCGGCTTTAGCTAAAAAACTCAAGGATAGCAACCAGGCCTAGACCTAAATTCCTCCAACTTCCAACAAAAGAAAGAAAGAAACCTGAAGTAGAATGCTGGGAATGTGTCTTAAGAGAAGAGTGCTTTGCATGTATGAATCCCTGGGATTGATTCCTTAGTACTACATCACTAGAAAAAAGCCTGAAGTGGCTGTGTGCCTCAAGTGGTAGAGTGCTATCCTTGTACAGGAGAAACTCAGGTACAGTGTTCAGGT
>NW_027205393.1:1000000-1030495 GCF_024711535.1 Dipodomys merriami | reverse complement strand
CCAGGAAGGAAAGTCTATGAGACTCTTATCTGCAATAAACCACCAGAAAACTGGAAGTGGCACTGTGGCTCAATTGGTAGAGTGCTTGCCTTGAGCTGAATAGTTGAGAGCCAGCACCCAGGCCCAGAGATCAAGGCCCATGACCTACAACAACAAAAACAAAAACAACCTCGGTTAGAGACTAGTGTCTATCAGAATAGACACTTTACTAAAAATGTGCATAGAGTCAATAAAGTATGAATGATTCTTCACTTAATTAGGATCAGAAAACTGTAAGTTAAAACCAAGTGCTGACCTGAGGAATAATGGAATAGAATTCAAACCCAGAAATGATCTGACAGATCTCTCCTTGATAAGGGAGTCAAAATTCTAAGATGGAAGAAAGACAGCCTCTTTAACAAATGGTGCTGGCAGAATTCGCTACATGTGCAGAAAACTGAAGTTAGATCCTTATGTATCACTCTGTACCAGAATCAACTCCAAATAGATCAAAGACCTCAATGAAAGACCAAATACCCTGAAAATATTGCAGGATGGGATAGGGGATATTCCAGGGATCATTGGCACAGGTAGAAACTTCATAAAGATCCAGAAACACAACAAATCAGAAAAAGACTGGATTGATGGGACTACATTTAACTGTAAAGCTTCTGCATGGCAAAGGACATATCTAGGAAGATACATAAAAAGCCCATAGATTGGGAGATCTTCACTAGCTATACAACAGACAAGGGCCTCGTATCAAAAATATACCTAAAGCTCAGGGGCTGGGAATTTTGGCCTAGTGGTAGAGTGCTTGCCTAGCATGTGTGAAGCCTTGACTTCAATTCCTCAGTACCACATACACAGAAAAAGCCTGAAGCAGTGATGTGGCTCAAGTAGTAGAGTTCTAGCCTTGAGCAAATGAATCTCAGGGACAGTGTCAAGGCCTAAAGTTCCAGCCATAGGGTTGGCAAAAAATACTTCAAAATAAAAATTTAGCCCTCCCCCAAACAAATCCTCAAAAAAAACCCCATCTCACAGCCAAAGATGAAAACAAACTCCAAGTGAAGGGATAGAGGAAGATCCACCATGCAAATGCTCCCTGCAAGAAGGTAGGAGTTGCCATCCTGATATCTGACAAAATAAACTTTTCATTAAAATCAACACAAAAAGACAAAGAAGTACACTTTATATTAATACAGAGAACAATCCAAGAAGAGGATATCACCATTATCAGTTTAAACTCTCCAAACATTGATGCATCCATATGTTAAGTAAATATTCTCAAAATAGATACTAATACTCCGCTCTTACCAAAGGACAGGTCTACCAACCAGAGGATTAGTAAAGAAGCCTCTGAATTCAATGATACAATATCTCAGTTTTCAACCCAACAACAACCCAGTACACATTCTTTTCAGTAGCCCATGGAACTTTCTCCAAAGTAGCATCATAGTTTGTACAAAGAATTTAAGCAAATACAAGAAGATCGACTAATTCCTTGTATTCTATTCGACCACAGTGAAATCAAGCTAGTTCTCAGTAACAAGGCATACCATAGAAATTACTAAATACATGGAAATTGGACAACACACTTCTGAGAAACACCTGGGTCACAGAAGAAATTAAATAAGAAATTTTAAAGTTCCTACAATTTAATGAATTTAAAGAAATATATGGGTCACTACAAAAGCAGTCCTTAGGGGCAATTTTATCACTGTCAGTGAACACATCAAGAAAATAGAGACAGGGGTTGGGAAGGTGGCTCAGTGGTAAAGCACTTGCCTTGCATGAGGCCCTGGGTTTGATTCCTCAGCACCACATAAGCAAAAGGGAAAAAGCCAGAAATGGCGCTGTGGCTCAAGTGATAGAGTGCTAGCCTTGATCTGAAGGGCTGAGGGACAGCGCCCAAGCCCAGAGTTCAGGCACCACGATCGGACCCCCCCTCAAAAAAAGAAAGAAAGACAATAGAGAAAGACCAAGTAAGTAATCTCATGATGCAAGTAAAACTGCTAGAAAAGCAAGAAAAAATTCAACCTAAAAATAATACATGGAGCAAGTTAACCAAAATAAGAGCTGATATCAATGAGGTAGAGATTAAGAAAACTATAAATAAAATTAACAAGAAACTTTTTTCAATACATTAATAAAATTGCTGGACCTCTGTCCAGCTTAAGGAAAAAGAGAGGAGACCCAAATCAATAAGATCAGGGATGTCACAGGAAAAATTACAACAAACATCCAAGACATCCAAACACTCAGAAAGAACTATTTCCAGAATCTATACTCTCTAAGGTAGGGAAACCTAGCAGAAATGGATGAAGTTTTAGAGTAATACAAGTTGCCCAAACTGAACCAAGAAGAAATCAATCAAATAAGCCAAGATCTTACAATGAGAAAGAGGAAGCAATCAGAAGTCTTCAAATAAGGAAAAGCCCAGGTATAGTTTGATTCACTATGGAATTCTATAAGACCTTCAGAAAGGAACTAATACCCATACTCCTCAAGCTCTTCCATGAAATAGAAGCAGAGGGAGAGAACCAAAACTCATTCTAGGAAGCCAATATCACAATTAACCCCAAACCAGGCAAAGATACAGCAAAAAAATAGAACTACAGACCAATTTGTTTGATGAACACAGATGCATAGGTCCTCAATAAAATATTAGCAAACAGAATCCATCAACATATCAAAAAATGAAACACTATGATCAAGTAGGCTTCATCCTAGAGATGCAGGGATAGATTAACATATATAAATCAATAAATACAATCCATTACATCAACAGATACAAAGTAAGAACTACATGATTATCTCCATTGATGCAGAAAAGGCCTTGGATAAGATACAACATTCATTCATGCTAAAAGCTATGGAGAAAATAGGAACAGAAGGAACATTCCTTAAAACAATAAAAGCCATATACAACAGAACAATGGCCAATATTATACTCAATGGAGAAAACCTACAACCAATTCTCCAAAAATCAGGAACAAGGCAAGGATGCCCACTCTCACCACTCCTCTTCAATATAGTTCTGAAATCCTTAGCCAGAGCAATAAGGCAAGAAAAGAACATTAAAGGGTTCTCCATAGGGATGGAAAAAGTTAAACTATCCCTTTCTGCAGATGATATGATATTATACCGTAGCAACACCAAAAATTCCACTCCCAAGCTCCTAGAACTTATGAATCATTTCAGCAAAGTAGCAGGATACAAAATTAACCCAAAAAATCAGTTACCTTTCTGTACACCAACAATGTACTAGCAGAAAGGGAAATCAGGGAAACAACTCCATTCACAATAATCACATAAAATAAAATATTTAGGAATTAATCTAACCAAAGATGTAAAGTACCTATTTAGTGAAAAGTATAAAAGCCTAAAGAAAGAAATCAAAGAGAGCACCAAGAAATGGAAAAACCTTCCGTGTTCTTGGATAGGCAGAATCAATATTGTGAAAATGACCATACTGCCAAAGTTGATATACAAATTCAATGCAGTTACCATCAAAATCCCAATGATGTTCTTTACTGAAAATAGAAAAAAAAATCCAAAACTTCATATGAAACAACAAACGACCTAGAATAACCAAAACAATTCTAGGCAAAAGAGACAACACGGGAGGGACCTCGATGCCAGACTTCAAACTGTACTATAAAGCCGTAATAACAAAAGTAGCTTGCTCTTGGCACAAAACGGACCTGAAGACCAATGAAATAGATTAGAAGATCCCGAAATAAAATCACATACCTATAGTCAGCTGATAATTGAAAAAGGACCCAAAGACACACAGTGATAGGAACATAGCCTCTTCAACTATTGGTGCTGGGAAAACTGGGTGATCACATGCAGAAAACTGAAAATGGATCCCTGCCTGTCACTGTGCACTAACACCAACTCAAAATGGATTAAAGACCTAAACATCAAATCTGAGAAGAGAGATGCATGAACTTATAGGCACAGGCAGGAACTTCCTGAACAAAGTCCCAGGGGCACAATAAAATGGAGAAAGACTCAACAAATTGGAATCCCTTAAAATAAAAAGTTTCTGCACAGCTAAAGACATAGCTACCAAACTAGAAAGACAGCCAACTAATTGGGAAAAGATATTTATTAGCACTATATCAGACAAAGACCTAATATCCAAAATAAAAAAAGTAATTCAATAAACAAATCCATCTCAAATCCAACAAACCAATCATTAAATGGGCAAGAGAACTAAAGAGACACTTCTCAGGAGAGATAAAAATGTCAAAGAAGGGCTGGGAAGTAGCTCAGTGGTAGAGTGCTTGCCTTGGATGCATGAGCTCCTGGATTTGATTCCTCAGAACCACATAAGCAGAAAAACCTGGAAGTGGAGTTGTGGCTAAAGTGGTAGAGTGCTAGACTTGAGCTGCAGAGCTGAGGGACAGTGCCCAGGCCTAGAGTTCAGGCCCCACAACTGACAAATAAGAAAAAAGTGGCAAAGAAACACATGAGGAAATGTTCACCATCCCTGTCCATAAAGGAGATGTAAATAGAAACAATCATGAGATACCACCTTACCTCTGTCAGAATGGCCTATATCCTAAATTCAGCCAACAACAAATGCTGGTGGGGATGCAGAGGAAGAGAAACCCTACTTCATTGCTGATGGGAATGTATACTAATACAACCATTCTGCAAAGCAGTCTGGAGGCACCTCAGAAAGCTAAATATACACCTCCCCTATGACCCAGCCATACCACTCCCAACACATCTACCCTGAGCAACAGGAACTAGGATACAAGGACACATGCACCTCCATGTTCATTGCTGCGCTATTCACAATAGCCAAGATATGAAAACAACCAAGATGCTCCACTACAAATGAATGGATCCAGAAATTGTGGTATCTGTATACAATGGAATATTATGCAGCCATTAGAAAGGACAAAATAATGACATTCACAGGGAAATGGATGGAACTAGAACAAATCATGTTAAGCGAGGTAAACCAAGATCAGAGAGACAAATGACACATGATCTCCCTGATATGTGTATGTTAATCCAAAATGAAAGGAGATATGACAATGTAAACACGACACAAGAATCAAAGGACCACTACTGCATTTGTCATATCATTTCTAAATGACTTCATGTTCTTGACCTCATATATGGTATATACATGTGCACATCTGAGGGAAGCTAGGAGGAGGACATAGAATTAGTGGAAAATATACAACAGAGGGGCCCATCAGCTGCACTGGACATTGATGAAAATGAGCTAAGCAACTCAAGGGCAGTGATGGGAGGGAGGGAATGAGAGGGAAAGAGGGAACAACTGACACTAAGAAAAAGTAAAGAAATGTACATATCACCCGATTTGGAAGACATAGTTTTATTGCCAAAGCTTATAAAATTCACAAACTTTATAGACCATGATAAAGGCAAGTTGCCTTGTGAAGGTTAAAATGTGTTTGTGATTATAACTATGTATCACAATTCCACAGTACTGTGAAATTTTTGTAATCACAACTTCAATAAAAATTATTTTTAAAAAAAGAAACAACCACCCCATTAAAAATGGGCTAAGGAATAAAAAGGAGATTTCTCTGGAGAGGAAATAAGAATGGCCAATAGACACATGAAGAAATGTTCAACATCTCTGGCCATAAAAGAAATGCAAATCAAAACAACATTGAGATTCCACCTCACCCAGTGAGAATGGCTATAATCAAGTAGTCTAATAACAACAGATGCTGGAGTGGATGTGGCCAAAGGGAACCCTACTGCACTGTTGGTGGAAATGTAAACTTGTTCAACCACTTTGGAAAGCATTATGGAGGTTCCTCAAAAGAAACCACATAGATCCCCTAAGGATCCAGTAATCCCACTCCAGGGCATTTACCCAAACAATTGCAAACAAAGCCACATTAAAGCTACCAGCACAACTATGTTCTTTGTAGCAACCAAACCAGATGCCCTTCAGTAGATGAATGGATGAAGAAAATGTGGCATATATACACAATAGAATTCTATGCTTCCATCAGGAAGAATGCCATCACCTCATTCATAAGGAAATAGAAAGATTGGGAAAAATCATATCAAATGAAGTAAGCCAGGATTAAAGAAATATAGGCTCCATGGTTTCCCTTATTTGTAATAATTAGCATGTGTCTATGATAGTCCTAGCAGAGGATCGCAGTAGCTCAATGTACATATGACCAAACATACATATGACCATATAAGATGATGCTAATTGAAATGAACTCCATGGAAATGAGGGGTTTTGTTTGTTTTTAATTTTTATGTTCTGTGTGAAATTCTTTTTTCTTTCATTTTCCCTCTTGTAGTTTATCCCCTATTGTCACTGTTCTTCATTTTGGTACCCCATGTCTTGTGTATGTATTTATGTGATTTGGGGAATGGAAAGGGGCTAACAAAATGGTGAGACAAAGGACAAAGGACCAATGCAACAGCAATACTCACAAGACACAATGGTGGAAATGAACTTTACAACTTGGTCGGGGAGGGAAAGTGAGAGAGGCGGTAACAATGTTCGACAAGCAATGTACTCATAGCCTTACTTGTGTAATTGTAACCCCTCTGTACATCACTCTTACAATTAAATTAAATTAAAAAACAACAACCAAGTGCTGTACCAGTGTACTTTGAAGAAGGCCAAGAATGGAAAGAAATGTGAATGTGAGCAGAATGCACTGCAGCTGCAGACACTGAAGGTTAAATCCAATTGTGGAACACTACCTTGTAACATTGATGCTTAAGGGTAACTATTAATTCATTATAGGGTCTGGTATCTCACTCGTAGAAATGCTTGTGTGTGTGTGCATGTATGTGTATGTGTCCAACTGAAATACATATGTATACATAAAAAGAAACCATGAAGAAAATAAGTAGCATCATTATTATATAATAGACTAAATCTGAAAACACTGTGGTATGTTGGGTTAGTATGTTGGACTAATTCTACATTGTGGTACATTTACAAAACATCTACATTGTGATGTATTTGCATTACAAAAGAAATAAATTAAACTTGTGTTGTCTGGTATTTTTGAAGATTGGCATTCCATATGATATTTTAGAATGTAGAGAATATTTTTAAACAATCAATGATTATTACTAAGAGACACCAAAGAAACATCCAGACTCCCTTTCCCAGACAACATATACACCAGAGGGGTGCTTAGCTTGAGATTTTGGGGGACAAAAGAAAATATATGTCTTATTCTCAGACAAACCTGCCTCTGGGGACTTGAAGGCTAAATTGTTTGGATGACAATTCCAAGAATATATGAGGTGTTGAAGAAGGAATATTCGTTGTTGTCATTCAATATATTGATAGGGTTTTTTCTTTGACCTTCAAGTTGTAAGTAAAGACCGAAGATTTCCACAGAGTGCAAGTTAATGGTGGGGGGTGGGGCTTGTCATCAGTAGTGTTTACAAGCATTTTCAATTTCCCCTCACTCTGGATACATGGAGTAAGTGGGCTTCTTATGACCCAAAAACTATTAAGTAGTTCAGGCCAGTGAACTTAGAGTGGAAATAGTATGTTACTACTGGAAGGTACCTAATGGCCGGTGGGGGAAAAAATAGACAAATCGGTTGAGAAGCACCAGACATCAAACAATATTATAATTATCCAGAATGGATACAAAGAAGGTAATCTATGGTGATAAAAGTTAGGATAAGGCTGGGAAGATGGCTCAGTGGTAGAGCGCTTGCCTTGCATGCATGAGGCCCTGGGTTCGATTCCTCAGTACCACATAAGCAAAAAAAGAAAAAAGCTGGAAGTTGCGCTGTGGCTCAAATAGTAGAGCACTAGCCTTGAGCTGAAGAGCTGAGGGACAGTGCCCAGTCCCAGAGTTCAGGCCCCATGACCGGACACCCTCCAAAAAAAAGTTAGGATAGAAATTGGGGTCAAGGGGCAGATATAAGCGGGTAACTTTTATTTCCAATTTAATTTTGTGACCTGAAAGTTGGGTATAAGGGAAGCTTCATTTGTGATAATTCTTCTAGCTATTTAGTTATTTATATGCTATGTATCATATAAAGGTTTATTTTTTTAAAAAAAATCATAGAAATAACTAGATGTCAGTTGTTATTTAAATTAGTCTATGCCATCCAAATCTCCTATACCAAATATAGCTCCAGTTTTTACTGGGACAGAACCAATACAAGAGAGGTATATTTATATAGTTTAGCCTGAGGCTCTTTGGGACTCCTTAACCTCCAAGGGACAAGGTGATGAAATGAGTATCTATAATGGAAATATGGTTTAATTCCATCCCAAATCTAATGATATGCAATGGCTGGATAAAGACATGGATGTTGTATCTATGTAGGATGAAAACTGATTTGACTGGGACATAAAACAATATCACTGTGTTCCAGAACTAAGTAGATAAATGATGTGTGTGATGCTGGGGAAATAAAATTGGGTCCTACTGGGATTAAGTTATGGATAAGGCAATTATTCTTCTTCCTAAAATAATGCCCGTGTCTCTAAGATAACTAGCACATAATCAGTATTGAGTTTCTTTGAGAATGCCAAATTATTAAATGCCAATTATTAAACAGAGGATTCTGGCCTACAGATGAGACATTCAAAAAACTCAAATTGCCATCTACTTATTTAGCTATGTGGTCATAAATTAGACTTCAGGGGCTACGTATCTCCTTCAGGATCAAGTCAGTGAAGTGTACTACGTCCATCACCATTCAGTCCTTTTAAGTTCCATTTTTCCACCTTCATGTCTTCTAATTCCATCTCCTCTTAACCTATTTTATAGTTCAGCAGTTGCTAGCTTTTGTAAATTTCTGTATATTTGTTCTTCCAGGCTTCCAGCCTTTGCTCATATATAGTATTCACTTTCTGCTCTGAAAAACTTCTGTTGATTATCTCCCTGGAAAATTCCTACTCATTCTTCAAAAGATTGTCACTCTCAAAGATGAATAACTTTTCTTCAGCCTACCTAGAAGCCATTCCAGGTTCCCATTGCTGATCCTGTGACACTGTACTCTTCTCTTTATATTTAGAGCTACTTGAATACAGAATTCATATTTTATGCATCTCTACATATCAAACTTCTTTTCCAATGAATACATCATAAATTATGTTCAAGAAATATTTTCAGGTACTCAGGAGGCAGGAGGATCATGAGTTGAAAGCCAGCTTGGACAAAGATGGAAGTGGGACCCTGTTTCCAAAACAACAGAACTTGAGGAAAGAAAAAGAAAAAAAAACAGGACTAAAGGCATATGTAGACTCCAGTAGTAAAATATGCTGGGCTAGTATAGCAACTCTAGGTTCAATCCCAGAAAATAAAAGAAAGATTCTTTTCTCCTTCACAAATAGTTTGTCAAAGAAGAAACTCATATTCAAATGGCTACCAAGCCTATTTTTAAAACTCCTTAATCTCACAACACTATGATATTGACTATTCAGGAGGCTGAGACCAGCAGGATTGCAGCTTTAAACCAGTCAGGTAGAAAAATCAATATGAATCCATTAATATAACTAGCAAATTATGTGTTGGTGGCATGACCCAAGTGGTAGAACACCAGCCAAGAAAGCTGAGTACGGTCAACTGCCTTGAGTTCAAATTCCAATACCAGCAAAAACAAAACAAAACAAAACAAAAAAACCTTCAACACTGGTAAAAATAAATAAAAGCTGATATAATACACATTATTTTATTGATTAGAGATAAATATTTTTAAAGGCTTATATTTTATGCATTTAATTTTGATGCTTAGTGTATAAGGAAACAACCAAGCAGTATAAGCAAATATGAATACACCAAGATAGCTATATTGTTATTTATTGTAAAACGAATGCTATTTTTATCAAAGGGCCCAACAGTGAAGCAATATTTCTATAATTAAGAAATATTATAACATTATGAGCATTGCACCTCTGCATGTTTACTGACATAAGAAAATCCTTAATATACAAAATTAACCAAAAGGCATGATAGTAATATGCATAGTAAACATAGTACAAATTTAATCTTTATAAATAGCCCATTAACTGTCTAAAGGAAGCCAGATATTGGTGGTCCATGCTTTTAATCCTCACAACTTGGGAGGCTGAGATTTTTGGGATCGTGGCTCAAGGCCAGCACAGATAGAAAGAAATTAATGAAACCTCTTTTTAATGGAGCCCTGGATGTCGTGACATAGATATGCTACACTCACTACCAGCAAGCCTCATGTAAGTGGGTCATGCCCAGGGATGAACACAGGCAGAAAGTGAGAGCCTAACTCAAAAGTAATGATCAAACATAAAGACTCAATGCACAGCTCCACAGTTAAAGAGGGTCTACTCAGCCTCCAGCACAACTTTTATTTCCCGAAAGAGAAAAAAATAAGCACAGAAAAAATATGCCAATAATGTTGCAGTGGTACTATTCAGGAATGAAGCTAAGAAAAATAATTTCTGCTTCCTTACAATATTCTCATAATAATCTGGTCATCAGGAGAAAACAATCTCATTCCATCTGCCGCCCCATTGTGATTTTGGAGATAAATATAAGAAACACAAGAAAAATTCCTTTCTAATTCAAGTAAACTCACAACAGGTAACAGAGCATAGTTTGTTAAACATAATTTTGTAGGGCTGAGGGCATAGATCAAGTAGCAGTCTACTTGTCTAGTAAGCACAGGTCCTGAGTTCAAACCCCAATATTGAAAAAAAGTACTGTCATCAAATAATTTTTTTATTGTGAAAATATTGTACAGAGGGGTTACAATTACCTGGGCAAAATAATGAGTACATTTCTTTTCAAGCATTGTAGCCTCCTCTTTTGTTTCCCCTTCCCATCCCCTCTGCTCCCCACTCCCTCAGCCAACCCTCCTCCCCACCCCACCCCCACCAAAGTTGTAAAGTTCGTTTTCGACATAACGATTTGTACGTCTCATTGTTGCAATGGATCCACCTGTATTCCTATTTAAACGATTTGTTCTTTTCCCTTCCCCTCCACAAATTATAACAACAACAAATAGAGTGAAAGCAGGGGTTATACCATGGAGGAGGGACATACAAAACAACAAAGAAATAATCTTATAAATGTGTTAGAAACAATCGCATGAAAGAAAAAAGAAACATTTGAATACATGTCTTAGGGTTCATTTCCCTAACATCAACTTATCTGTCCTTTTCTGCTTGACTCAGACATATATTAGTTATTGCAAATAAAGGAAACCATGGGACGTAAGTTTCTTTGGGCCTGGCTTACTTCACTGATTATAATTTTTTCCAAGTCTTTCCATTTCCTAACAAATGGAGCAATGTCATTCTTTCTGATGGAGGCATAGAATTTCATTGTGTGTATATACCACATTTTCTTGATCCATTTATCTACTGAGGGGCATCTGGGTTGGTTCCATATGTTAGCTTTGGTAAATAATGCTGCAATAATCATAGTTGTGCTGGTAGCTTTAGTGTGCCAAAAATTCATATGGAACAATAAAAGACCCCGAATAGCAAAAACGATCCTCAACAGAAAGAACAGTGCTGGAGGAATATCAATACCAATTTTCAAACTCTATTATAAAGCCATAGTAATCAAAAGAGCTTGGTACTGGCACAAGAACCGACCTCAGGACAAATGGAATAGAATTGAAAATCCAGAAATGAACCCACAGACCTATAACCATCTAATCTTTGATAAGGGAGCTAAAAAATAGAATGGAAGAAAGACAGCCTCTTCAGTAAATGGTGCTGGCAAAATTGGTTAACTACTTATAGATAACGAACCTAGTTCTTTATATATCACCCTATGCCAGAATCAATTCCAAGTGGAAAAAAGACCTCAGAGTCAAATCAGACACTCTCAAAACATTACAGGATGGAATAGAAGAAACCCTAGGCCTCCTTGGTGCAGGCCGAAATTTTCTTAATAGAGACCCAGAAACACAACAAATCAAAGAAAAGTTGGACAAATGGGATTGCATGAAGTTGCAGAGCTTTTGCATGGCAAAGGACATAGCTAATTAGGTCAATAGAAAGCCTACGGAATGGGATAAGATCTTCACTAGCCACACAACAGACAAGGGTCTCATATCTAAAATATACTTGGAACTCAAAAAATTAAATCCCCCTAAAACAAATCCTCAAAGAAACAACTGCCCAATAAACAAGTGGGCTAAAGACTTAATGAGAAACTTCTCTGAAGAGGAAAGAAGGATGGCCAATAGATACATGAAGAAATGTTCAACCTCTCTAGCCATAAAAGAAATGCAAATCAAAACAACATTGAGATACCACGTCACCCCAGTTAGAATAGCTATAATCTAGAACTCTAATAACAACAGCTGCTGGAGAGGGTGTGGACAGAAGGGAACCTTATTGCATTGTTGGTTGGAGTGTAAACTTGTTCAACCACTTTGGAAAGCAGTACGGACTTTCCTCAAAAGACTCCACATAGAGCTCCCCTATGATCCAGCAATCCCACTTTTGGGCATTTACCTAAATGTTCGTCAAATAATTTTGAAGTGCAGAAAACTTAGAGTAACATTTATTACTCTCCAATAATTGTAACAATAATTTGATGCTCCGAGATGGAGTATGTCCACATGAATTAGTCTCATGTTACTTGTGAATGTAGAACCAGGCAGCAGACCAAACCCTCTTAGGTGATCCTTAGGTACTCACTATGGAAATACAAGAGTCAATATTATTGTCCACAAGCTGGTGATTTTCCCCAAACCATTACGCTAGTAAATGACAAAGTCCTATATTGTTCCAGAACAAGCTGTTGAAAATCCTCATTATTTCCATTAAAATTAAATGTCTCTTTAAACAAAGTAAGAGTTTTATGCAGCTAGCTTTAATCAAGTGATATATATATGTATATATGTATATATATATATATATATATATATATATATATATAATGTTACATATATAGATATAGATTGAAGTCAGTTGCCAGTGGCTCATCCTGGCCAGGAATTAAGATTTAAGGATCACTATTCAAAGTCAGCCTAGGCAGGAAAGATCATGAGATTCTTATCTCCAGTTAAACACCAAGAAAACTGTTAATAGAGCTCTGGATCAAGTGGTAGAGCACTAGACTTGAGCATAATAGCTCAGGGACAGTGCTCAAGGTTCTGAGTTCAAGCCCCAGGACCAGCACACAGAGAAAAGAATTACAGTGATCCATAAAATTTGCCTATTATTTATTTATTTATTTATTATCAAATAGATTTGTTTCATTTGCTCCCTAAATCACAATTTGCACAAAGAACAAGAAACAAAGTCCTTGAAAGTAGAGACAGTATGAGAGATATGATGAATTTTCACCCTGGGCTCAGCTCTAGGTCATGTGCAGCTGTAGGTGGTGGGCACGAACTGGCTGAGTTTAATTAATTAGATCCTCTTGCAGGAACCTAAATCTTTCCCAGACCAAGTTTTCCTCCTAAAGTCAAATTAGGTCAAACTAACTAAGTAACTAAAGTTATATTACCTTTTCTCAGATATATTTTTTCTGAGAACTCTTTTAACCTTGAAAGCAGATTTTACTGTTAAGAAACATGCCTCTCCGAAAACTTTGGTGCAGCCACTAAAGGCTCTCTATTTGTAGATTTATGAAAACTTATGTTTCTATCTTACCAGCTGCTACTGACTTGTCTTTCATAACACTTTTCCATTGATCTTTGTGAGCATTCTTATAAGCAGTACCTTATCAGGGACCTCTAGCACAAATGTGAGCTTTAAGTAGTTGCTTCTTTGAGGAAGTTTTAGGTTCTGCTGATGTTTTTGATCAAATAACCAAAATGAAAGCATTGCCAAAAAAGATTTTGTGGAGAAGTCCACTTTAGAATGATTAGCCGCTTCAACTCTCTAGGAAAACCAATGCTTATAAAGGAATAGATCTATGTCTAGACACTATGCCTATATATTATTGCATTTAGAATTATTAAAACCCTATGGAGTAAATGTCCCGTTTTTGCATTATAGATGAAAAAGCAGACTCTGTCAGTGCAGTATTTCAAGTATTGTTGATAAGAATTTGAATACGGTGTCTTGAGTGTGTCTTTGCTCTCAGATGTATCCTCTGCCCTCTTCTTGCCCACCCCTTGTCCTGCACACTTTGGCAGGAGCTCTTGCACCCAGCTACTTTTGAATGGCTTCCATGGAGTGGGATGGTTAGGACCAGTAGATACTGGGAGACAAGAGGACTCAAGATTGAATACCTCCCCTGTTTTGCTTTGCTTGAAATAACCTTTCTAGAAGCAGCTCCAGCTCAAAAACTGTAACTAGACCCACTGGACCTGAAAGTAAGGTATGAATTCCCATGGAACCTTAGTTCCACTGGGGGAATCTAACTAAAGTTTTAACTTCAGTACATGGCCTCCTCTTTGAAGCTCTGGTATCTCAACTGCCACCCTGAGTTGTAGCCTAGTAGTTGTCATTGCTGCTGTGCACACTAATCTTTGAATTGCCCACCCTACCTTTTCCTGTCAACTATGTAAGCAATTCCCTGCTCCATAGAACTGCAAATACATAAATAGACAAATAGATAAATGAATAAATAATATTTCTCTGCTGCTGACTGCTCTTGACTAATAAAAGGTCAAATATAAGTCTGAACCAGGCCCTGATAGCTCTCAACTGTAATCCTCACTATTCAGGAGGCTGAGATCTGAGGATTGTGGTTTGAAGCCAGCCTGGGGAGGAAAATCCGAGAGACTCTTATCTATAGTACACTGTTCAGAAAAGGCCAGAAGTGGCACTGTGGCTCAAGTGTTAGAGTGCTAGCCTTGAGCCAAAGAAGCTCAAGCACAGCGCCCAGGCCCTGAGTTCAACCATAGAACTGGAGTAATATATCTATACCTGTAGCTCTATATCTATAGATATAAGTACCTATATCTATAGATATAGAAATATATATTAATATATGTGTATATATAAAAACATACATAAACAGACATATAAACACACACAAATATGTGTATGTGTATGTCTCTCTTTGATACATCTCTTTTTTGCAATTTTTAAATTGTGATTAAGTGATTGCATAAATTTCACAAATTTCACTGTATTGTGGGATAGTTAAGTCACAAACACATTCTAAGATTTATGGGGGCAATTGTCTTTATCATGGTATATAAAGTTTATGAGTTCTATGAGGTTTGACAACACAGTTATTTCTTTCATATCAGGTGATCTGTATATTTCTTTCCTTTTGCTTAGTGTCAGCTGTTCCCTCTTTCCCACTCATTCCTTCCCTCCCATCACTGCCATTGAGTTGCTTATTTCGTTTTGATTAATATCCAGTGCAGCTGATGGGTCCCATTGTTATATGTTTTCCCCTCTTTTCCTCTATTTCTGTGTCCTCCTCCACTGTGCACATATATGCCATATATGTGGTCAGAAGCATGGGGTCATTTAGTAATGATTTGACCAGATGAGTGGAGGTCCTTTGTTTCTCAAGTCTTATTTACTTTGTCTTTTCTCTTTACATTTTGTATTTAACATCCACCTATCAGGGATACCATGTGCCATTTGTCCCTTTGCTCTTGGTTTACCTAACTCAACATGGTTTCTTCTAGTTCCATCCATTTCCCTGTGAATGCCATTATTTTGTCCTTTCTAATGGCTGCATAATATTCCATTGTATATTGGTACCAGAATTTCTGGATCCATTCATCTGTAGTGGAGCATCTGGGTTGTTTGCATTTTCTGGCTATTGTAAACAGTGGTGCAATAAACATGGAGATGCATGTGTCCTTGAATCCTGGTTCCTCTTGCTCAGGATAGATGCCTAGGAATGGTATGGCTAGGTCATAGGGGAGGTTTATATTTAGCTTTCTGAGATGCCTCCAGATGCTTTCCAGAGTGGTTGTATAAGTGTACATTCCCACCAGCAGTGTAATAGGGCTCCTCTTTCTCTGCATCCACACCAGCATTTGTCACTGGCTGAATTTAGATTGTGGGCCATTCTGACTGGGATAAGGTGGTGTCTCTGGGTTGTCTTTATTTGCATTTCCTTTACAAACAGAAAAGGTGAACATTTCCTCATGGTTTTTTTTTTTTGCCATTTTTATCTCTTCTTCTGAGAAGTCTCTCTTTAGTTCCCTTGCCCATTTGTAATTGGTTTGTTGGGTTTGGGAGGGATTATTTTCTTGAGTTCCCTGCATATACTGGATATTAGCTCCTTGTCTGATATATTGCTGGAAAGTATTTTTTCCCAGTTGTTGGCTGTCTTTCTAGGGTGATTGCTATGCCTTTAGCTGTGTAGAAGCTTGTTATTTTAAGGTAGTCCCATTTGTCGAGTCTCTCTCCAATTTGTTGGACCTCTGCTCAGGAAGTTCTTGCCTGTGCCTATTATAAGTTCAAGTGTCTCTCCTACTCTGTTCTGCAATAGTTTCAGTTTCAGGTTTGATGTTATGGTCTTCAGTCCATTTTGAGTTTACGTTACTGCATGGAGACAGGCTGTGGTCCACTTTTAGTTTTCTTCAGGTGGCCACCCAGTTTTCCCAGCACCAGTAGTTGAAGAGACTGTGCTTCTTCCACTGTGTGACTTTGGCCACTTTGTCAAATATCAGCTGATGTATGTGTGTGGTTTTATATCTGTATCTTCTATTCTATTCCATTGGTCTTTGGGTCTGTTTTTGTGCCAATACCAAGCTGTCTTTGTTATTATGGCTCTATAGTAGAGTTTGAAGTCTGGCATCAAGATCCCTCCAGTGTTGTCTGTTTTGCCTAGAATTATTTTGGGTATTCTAGTTCCTTTTTTGTTCCAGATGAATTTTTGTATTTGTTTTCTATATTTCAGTAATGAACGGTCATTGGGATTTAAATGGGAACTGCACTAAATTTGTATATCAATTTTGGCAGTATGGTCATTTTCACTATATTAAGTCTACCTATCCAAGAACATGGAAAGTCTTTCGATTTCTTAGTATCCTCTATAATCTCTTTAAGTTTTTATAGGTTTCATTAAATAGTTCTTTTACATCTTTGGTTAAGTTAATTTCTAAATTTTTTTGAGGTTATTGTGAATGGGGTTGTTTCCCTGATTTCCCTTTCTGCTTGTATATTGTTGGTGTACAGAAAGGCAACTGATTTTTGTGAGTTAATTTTGTATCCTGCTACTTTGTAGAAGTGACTTATAAGTTCTAGGAGTTTGGGGTTGGATTTTTTTGGATCATGTAGGTATAGTACCATGTCATCTGCAGAAAGAGGTAATTTAACTACTTCCTTCCCGATGGAGATCCCTTTAATGCCTTTTCCTGCCTTATTGCTCTGGATAAGGATTCCAGAACTATATTGAGAAGGAGTGGTGAAAGTGGGCATCCTTGCCTTGTTCCTGATTTTTGGAGAATCGGTTGTAGGTTTTCCCAATTGAGTATAATATTGGCTATTGTTCTGTTGTATATGGCTTTTATTGTTTTAAGGAATGTTCCTTCTATTCCTATTTTCTCCATAGCTTTTAGCATGAATGAATGTTGTATGTTATCCAAGGCCTTTTCTGCATCAATGGAGATAATCATGTAGTTCTTGACCTTGGATTTGTTGATGCGATGGATTGCATTTATTGATTTATGCATGTTAAACCATCTCTGCATCTCTGGAATGAAGCCTACTTGGTTGTAATGTACGATTTTTTAAAATGTGTTTCTGGATTCTGTTGGCTAGAATTCGGTTAAGATCTGTGTTTATCAAGGAGATTGGTCTGTAGTTCTCTTTTTTTGTTGGGTCTTTGCCTGGTTTGGGGATGAGTATGATATTGGAATCATAGAATGAGTTTGGGATATCTCCCTCTGTTTCTCTTTCTCGGAAGCATATGAGGAGTATGAGTATTAGTTCATCTTTAAAGGTCTTATAGAGTTCTGTAGTGAATCCATCTGGTCCTGGGGTTTTCCTTCTTAGGAGACTTCTGATTGATTCCTATTTCTCATTGTAAGATCTTGGCTTATTTAATTGTTCGGTTTGGGCAATTTGTACTTCTCTAAAACTTCATCGATTTCTGCTAGGTTTTCTTTCCTTAGTATAGTTTCTGGAAATACTTCTTTATAATTGTTTGGGTGTCTTTGGTATTTGTTGTAACTTTTACCGTGGCATCCCTGATCTTATTGATTTGGGTTTCTTCTCTTTATTTGTGTTTATCTTGCTAAAGTTCTATCAATTTTATTATTTTTTTAAAACAGCCTTTTGTTTTATTAATTTTATTTATGGTTTTCTTAGTTTCTCTCTCATTGATCTCAGCTCTTATTTTAATTATCTTGCTCCATCTAGTAACCTTAGGTTCATTTATTTTGCCATGATTTTCCAGCAGTTTCAGCCACAACATGAAATTATTTTCTTGGTCTGTGTCTATTTTCTTCATGTGTGCACTGAAAGCTATAAATTTACCCCTCAGGATTGCTTTTGTCCTGTCCCACAGGTTTCTTTGTGATGTGTATTCCTTGTCATTAGATTGTGGAACTTTTAAATTTCTTCTTTAATTTCTTGTTACCCACGTATTGCTCAAAAGTGTGCTGTTCAATTTCCATGTATTTGAGCAATTTCTACAGTGTCTTTTGTTATTGAGAACTAGCTTGGTTCCATTGTGGTCAGACAGGATTCAAAGGATTATGTCAGTCTCCTTGTATTTGTTTAAATTCCTTGTATGAACTATGATATGATCTATTTTCGAGAAAGTTCCATGAGATGCTTAGAAGAATAGGCACTGTGTCATTTTAGGGTTGCAAACTCAGTAAATATCAATTAATTCCACTTGAAATATGGCCTCACTTAACTCTGTGGCTTCTCTGCCAATCCTCTGGTTGGTAGACCTGTCTTTTGGTGAGATTGGGGAACTAAACTCTCCTAGTATTGAAAGGTTATGAGGCAGTGACCATTTGTTTCTTGTTTCACCTAGCGGAGCAACACATGGTAGTACACCTGGTTGTGAGACTTTATACGCCCTGCAAATCCTTAGCTCGGGGCTCTCCTCCAAGGCTCTGCTGTGTCAGAGTGTAGGAAGAGGCCTGAGCTACAGTCCACCTAAATAAAACCTTAAAACAGCTGTAATGTCTGACTCTCAGTGGTCTTCTTGGTGGGGGTCCTGCGACCTGGACACAACATATTAGTGGGGACTCATTCAAGATCCCCCCAAAGACCCCTGAGACCTCAGACTCCAAAGGTAAAACAGCGCTGTCTTTGTTAATTTGTCTTGTCCTGTTGTTGTCTGTTTGCACTTTCATTTTCCTTTGTGAGGACAAACGCTCCGATTCATATTGTGTAAAGGGTTGTTGAAATAGACACGCTGGTACGACAAACCTGGAGGAACTGGGAGAAGTCCCAGATCCTCTTGTGGGGGGGGTTCTTGGAACTCCGCCGTGAGAATTGTGGGGTATGGGTTTGTTTGGTGTTGGGCTGGAACTGATCAAGAGGGCCTCCTAACCAAGGCCCAACTCACTCACTCTGGATCTGCTACTGCTGCTGTGGGGCGTGGGGTGTTGTGGAACCCTGCCGTGACAGGAGTCAGCGGACCAATTTGGGAGATCTCCACTTCGTAACTGTCAGGCCTGCATGTGTTTTGTTTGTATTATTTATTGTTTTTTTTTGGACTGTACGACTGACGGGACTGGAAACCATGGGCAACCCTCCATCTAGCCCCCTAGACTTACAAAAAGAAACTAAGAAAGAGGAAAAGAAATTGTACCCCCCGCTTTTTCAGGGAGATGATTTGGAAGAAGAAATATTCCTCCCCCATACTCCCCTTCCCAGGTTCCTTCTGTGGAGCCTGAGAATATTCAAGAGGAGAAGGCAGCTATAGAACCAGCAGCCAAACACTCGGCACCTGCCCTTAAAGTTTCTGAGGGGCCAGTCACTCGACGATGCCATCTAATGCAGCTGTTTTTCTCTTATGCACTGTAGATCCTGTGGATGTGGATGGTAGACAGAAATCCCAAAAATGGCCATTTTCTACCAGTGATATATACAATTGGTTTGCCCAAAATGCCCCCTTTTCTGAGAAACCCCAGAATTTAATTCGTTTATTTGAAACTATTCTCTTTACTCATCAGCCCACTTGGGATGATTGTAGTCAGCTTTTGCAGGTACTTTTTACCACTGAAGAGAGAGACCATATCTGAGAGGCATCCTGGAAACATATCCCTGGGCCCACAGGAGTGCCCATCACAGATCCTGCCTTGATCGCTGCCTATTTTCCTGAGATCTGACCAACATGGTACTACAATACTGTTGAAGTTAGGAAGTGACTCCTCCTCGATCGCCAGGCTCTGTTGGCAGGTCTCGAGTTGGCAGCTCACTGACCTATTAACATGGCCAAAGTTTATGATGTTAGACAGGGAGGAAGTGAACGTCTGGCAGCATATCTTGAGAGGCTCATGGAAGTTTTAGTCAAAACCTTGAGACCCAGGAGTCGACTCAGATGATTATGTTTGCCTATATAAATCAAGCTGCACCAGACATAAAGCCAAAGTTGCTGGCTCTACACAGACTTGGTGAAAAGTTTATTAGGGATCTAGTAGCCATGGCAGAAAAGGTTTACAATAAGAGAGAGACAGAGGAGCAAAGACAGGAAAGGAAGGATAGAGAACATGAAATTGAGCGTGAAAAGAGAGACTTGGCCAAAGAAAAGAGGCCAGACTTGTTGGACTTGCCACTATGGCATACCGAACATACCTGGTTCACAGACGGCAGCAGTTTCATTCAAGATGGAAAAAGGTACGCGGGTGCAGCAGTCACCATAGACACTGAAATAGTGTGAGCAGAAGCACTCCCTAAGGGAATGTCTGCACAAAGAGCAGAACTAGTGGTGCTAACAAAATCCCTAGAGATGGGAAAAGAGCAGAGACTAAACATTTACACAGACAGTCAGTATGTTTTTGCCACCATGCATGTGCATGGAGCCATTTACCAAGAGAGGGGGCTGCTGACAGCTGAGGGAAAGGCTATTAAAAACAAACAAGAAATTTGAAGCCTCATCCCTGCCTTATGGGAACCAGCAAATATTGCCATTATGCACTGCCGAGACATCAAAAGGGAACTGATTCTTTTTTTTTTTTTTTTGGTCGGCTTGAACTCTGGGCCTGGGCACTGTCCTTCAGCTCTTCACCTCAATGCTCTACCACTTGAGCTACAGCACCTCTTCTGGTTTTCTGGTGGTTTATTGGAGATAGGAATCTCACGGTCTCTCCTGCCCGGGCTGGCTTTGAACCGTGATCCTCAGATCTCAGCCTCCTGAGTAGCTAGGATTACAGGCGTGAGCCACTAGCGCCCGGCAAAAGGGAACTGATTCTATAACCAAAGGACATAACTTGGCCGATCAGGCAGCTAAGGAGGCGGCCCTCCAGCCCAGAGCAGAAGTACTGACTCTAGTAGATCCAGGGCCATGAGCTTTGCCTCATGAGCCTCAGTACTCCCAAGAAGATTGGAGTGGATAAAGAAAATTCCCATGGTCTATAAAACCCGGGCTGGTGAAAAACTGGGGAGCGGAAACTTATCTTGCCACAAAGGTTAGGAAAGGGGATACTTAAGAAAATCCATTGGACCTCTCACATGGGAACCCGAAGAATGCAGGACTTGCTCCGACTCAGAAGTAAAAATTAGGCAAGGAAATCAACTCATTGAGGACATTGTTAAAAATTGTAAAGCCTGTCAGCTCACCAATGCCCCCACTCAACCGGTTACAAAAGAAGCTTGCCTCCATGGAGATAGGCCAGGTGTGTATTGGAAAGTAGACTTCACAGAAAATAAAACTGGAAAATTTGGATATAAATATTTGCTAGTTTTTGTTGGGTTGAAGCTTACCCAACAAAGCATGAGACCGTGAACGTCATGGCTAAGAAGATCCTGGAAGAAATCCTACCCAGGTATGGCTTTCCATCCACCATCGGGTAGGATAATGGACTGGCCTTCATCTCAAAAGTAAGTCAGGGAATAGCCGCAGCACTGGAGATGGATTGGAAATCGCACTGTGCTTATAGACCCCAGAGTTCAGGGCAGGTAGAAAGAATGAATCAGACTCTAAAAGAGACCTTAACTAAATTGGCTTTGGAGACTGGCGCAGACTGGGTATCGCTCCTTCCTTTTGCCCTGTTTAGAGTAAGAAATTCACCCTATCAGCTTGGCTTTACTCCTTTTGAAATAATGTATGGACACCCTCCACCCATTATCCCTAGCCTTCAGACTGAATTGCTTGCTGATTTGAGTGATACTGAATTTCAATGTAAACTTGACTATCTACAGCTTGTCCACAAAAATGTGTGGCCCCAGTTTAGAGCATTATATGATTCTGCCTCTATTCTTACCCCCCCCCATTTGTTTAAACCAGGGGACTGGGTGCTTGTTCAAAGACACAACCTGAGATCTCTGGAACCACGGTGGAAGGAACCTTACATGGTGCTACTGGCTACTCCTCCTGCCCTTAAGGTAGATGGCATTGCTGCTTGGGTCCACTGCTCCCATTCCAGACCAGCTGACCCCTTTGCCCTGGACGACCAGGGGAAACATGGGAAGTCTCCAAGCATCCTAACCAACCATTTTGCATATGCCTCAAGAAAAGAAAAATGGACTGATTGTTATTGTTATTGTTGTTTATGGATACTGTCAGAGAGGGACTAGAAATATAAGAACTCATTCAAGATCGAGTGCTGTTGGAGTTAATTTTGGGCAGGAGCCACAAGATTGTGTCTCAGGACCATAAGTCAAGCGGGGTGGGGCGGGGCGGGGAATGAATGGTTATGAGGCAGTGACCATTTGTTGCTTGTTTCAGGTAGCAGAGCAACACGTGGTGGTACATAGGGTTGTGAGCCTTTATAAGCCCTGCAAATCCTTATCTCAGGGCTCTCCTCCTAGTCTCCGCTGTGTCGGAGTGTAGGAAGAGGCCTGAGCTGCAGCCCATCTAAATAAAAACTTAAAACAGTTGTAAAGTCTGACCCTTGTGTTCTTTTTGGTGGGGGTCCTGCGATCTGGGCACAACAGTATTATAGTATTTGGATCTATTTTATTCTTTAAGTTTGAGAGTATTTGCTTAACATATTTGTGTGCACCAGTATTTGGGTAATATAAGCTAATAATGGTTATATATTCTTCTTGGATTGTTCCCTGTATAAGTATGTAGTATCCTTCTTTTTCTATTTGTATTGATTTTAATGAAAAATTTATTTTGCCAGATATCATGATAGCTACTCCTGCTTTCTTGCTGGGAATATTTGCATGGTAGATCTTACTCCAACCCTTCACTTGGAGTTTGTTTTTATGTTTGGCTGTGAGGTGGGTCTCCTGAAGTCAACAAGTGGATAGGTCTTGTTTTCTGATCCAATCTGCAGTTCTTTTTCTTTTTATTGATGAATTGAGCCCATTAATATTTATGATTATTATAGAGAGATGCATTGTGTTTCCTGTCAATTTCCTGCTTTCCAAAGTTTTTCTTCTTTCCTTTCTTCCTGAGCTTATTAAGTCAGACTTCTAGTGATATCTGCTGATGTGAATTTCTGTTCATGATTGCTTTCTTCAGGTTGTGTTCCCCATATTAATATTCTTTGTAATGATAGCTTATTGTTTATGAATCCATTTATTTTTTCTTTATTTTTACAAATTTTAGTTTCTCCATTGGATGTGATTGCTAGCTTTCCTGGTTAAATCAGTCTGCGCTGGCAGTTATTGGTTCTCAAGGCTCGGATCATACTTTCCCAGGCCTTTGTTGCATTCAGTGTAGAGAGATCTGTACTGATTCTGATTTTTTTCCCATTATAGTATAGTGGTACTCTACACAATCAGCAGAGTTTCTCTAGTAACAAACTATAAATATGATCGCTGAAAGTAGTCTTAATGCCATCTCTTTATTTACCTGGAATAGCACACTTCCAACAAATATAATCGTTTTTTTAACTTAAATTAATAATCACATTTTAGTGCATAACAATTCCTTTTGTATATTTTTATCAGCATCAATTAGTTGCAGAGGAACAATTTGACATGTCCATACTTATACCATGCACTTTCATTAGACTCAATCCCTCCTCTCTCCCTCTTTTCCCTTCCACCTTTCCCAAACCAATCACAACAAGCTTCATTATCCATTATACACACGTGAGCATAGAGTAGTTTGATCTTATTTACTCTCCTTTTCCTTCTCCCTTCCCCTTGCCACTAGTACCTATACCCTGGATAAGACCTGTTTTTCCTGATTGTCATTCGCTTGTTTCAGTGTATGGTTATTATTCAAACGGGTTTCACCATGCCCTTTTACATGTGTGTAATTTACTCTATTGCTATCCTCTTTTGCTCTAATTTTCTCCTATCTCCAGTACTATCTATTACTCAAATGCTTTCACTGAATTTCATTCTGCTCTCTTCACAGGTGCACTGTATTTCTATATTGTTCATCAGCTAACATTTGTTTTTCCTTTCCTCTATATCATTCCTCAACAATCCCCTAAATTACGAACATTTTTATGTGTTTATGTATATGTTAACTTTTTAGGTCTAGCATGAACATATGAGAGAAAACATTTGACCTTTGTCCTTCTGAACATGGCTTACTTCAATTAATGTGTTCCCAGTTCCAACCATTTCTTCTTTCTTCTATTTAGAAATAAAATACATTTTCTTTCTTAAAAACTCTATTGTAAAGGTGATGTCCACAGGGGTAGTATGATTCAGGTAATGAGTACATTTTCTTTCGAACGGGGTCACCCCATCCGTCATTCTCTCCCAGTTTTCCACCTTCTGACTTCTCTCCCCCCAAAAGTTGTATAGTTCATATCCAACTGCAGATTGGTTTTCCTATTGTCCCACTATTTCTGTGTTCCCCCTTCCCAAATCAGATGAGCTTATATAAAAGATGAAGGTTGCAGAAATCTTATACAACAACGGAAGGGAATGAAAGAAAGAAGATTGGCATCGATATTCATCAAAGAAATGTGTCTATAGTTCTCTTTCTTTGATGAGTCCCCAACTGGTTTTGGGATGAAGGTTATGATGGCTTGACAGAATGTGTTCGGTAGTGAACTTTCTCTTTCAATTTCATTGAAGAGTTGGAGGAGTATTGGTGTGGGCTCTGCAATGAAGGACTTGTAGAATTCTGCTGTAAAACCATCTGGTCCTGGACTTTTCTTAGATGGGAGGGCTCTTATTGCTGTTTCTATTCCAATGCTTAATATGGGCCTGTTGAGATGGTTTAACTCATCTTGGTTTAGTTTTGGCATGTCAATATTTGCTAGGAAAAGGGCCATTTTTGCCAAATTCTGAAACTTATTAGCATAAAGTTTTGAGAAGTATTCCCTTAAAATGTTCTGAATCTTGGTTGTTTCTGTGGTGATGTTTCCATTCTCATCTCTGAGTTTATTTATTTAGGTGTGTTCTCTTCTTTTTCTGATAAGTTTGCTAAGGGTGTGTCAATTTTGTTAATTTTTTCAAAGAACCAACTCTTTGTTTTGTTGATTCTATCTATAGTTTTTGTGGATTCTAATTCATTTAATTCTAATTTAATTTTAATTATTTCTTTCCATCTACTCGATTGGGGTTTATATTCCTGCTCTTTTTCAAGGAGGTTCAGATGTCTCATTAAATTGTTGGTTTCAGATCTCTCCAATTTGTTGATGTAGGAACTCAGAGCTATAAACTTGCCTCTGAGTACTGCCTTTACTGTGTCACAGAGGAGCTGGTAATTTGTGTGCTCATTTTTGTTAAATAACATGAACATTTGAATTTCCTTTCTAATCTCTTCCATGAATCACTCGTGATTCAGCAGTGTGTTGTTCAGCCTCCATGTGTTACCGGACTTTATTTGGTGGCTTTTGGTGTTGAGTTCTAACTTTATTCCCTTGTGGTCTGAGAGAATGCAAAGTATAACTTCCTTTGTGGCCTAAAATGTGGTCTATTTTAGAAAATGTTCCATGTGCTGCTGAGAAAAACGTGTATTGTGATGCTGCTGGGTGAAATATTCGGTAGATGTCTGTTAAAACTAGTTGATCTATGCAGTTGTTTAGACCTGCGGGTTCTCTTTTGAGATTTTGCCGAGTTGATCTATCTAGTGGGGAGAGTGGTGTGTTAAAATCCCCAACAATTAATGTCTTTGGATCTATGTGGGATTTGAGGGAAAGTAGTGTTTCTTGGATAAATTTGTGTGCTCCTTTGTTTGGCGAAAAGATACTTAGAATTGTAATATCCTCCTGAAGGAGAGATCCATTAATTAATCTGTAGAGACCTTCTTTATCTCTTCTCACAAATTTTAAGTTGAAGTCTATTTTATCTGGTATTAGGATTGCAAATCCCGCCTGATTATGGAGGCCGTTTGCTTGGTAGATTTTGTTCCAGCCTTTCACATTGAAAATGTGTTTGTTTTTAGGGGCAAGATGTGACTCCTGAAGGCAGCATATACAAGGATCTTGTTTTTTAATCCAACTAGACAGTCTATGTCGCTTAATTGGAAAGTTAAGTCCGTTACTGTTGATAGAAAGGACTGAGAGGTATTTGGGAGTTCCTGCCATGTTATCCACCTTCTTGGGGGCTGCAAAAACTGGGTTCTTCCTATGGTTCTTGGATTCTCAGTTTGTGTGCAGTTTCTTGGCCTTTATTGTGGTCTCCCTGGTTTTCTTTTTTTTTTAATATTATTTTATTTTATTTGAGAACATACTGTACAGAAGGGCTACAATTACATGGGCAGGATAATGCATACATTTCTTACCAAGCATTGCAGCCTCCTCCTTTGTTTACCCTTCACCTCCCTTCCCAGCCTCCCCCCTCCCCCCACCCAATTATACCCCCCTCCCCCCCCACCGACATTGTAAAGCTGGTTTTGACATGACATTTTGTACTTCTCATTGTTGCAACAGGTCCACCTGAATCCTTAAACGACTTGTTTGCCCCCATCACCTCCACATGTTATACTGACATCAAATATAGTGAAAGCGTCTCCCTGGTTTTCTATGTGTAGGACATTTTTAAGAATCTTTTGTAGGACTGGTTTGGTGGAGATATATTGTTTCTTTTTTTTTTTTTTTCTTTGCTATGGAAGGTTTTTATTTGGCCTTCAGTTATGAAGGAGAGTTTAGCTGGGTACAGTATTCTTGGTTGATAGTTGTTTGTTTTTAGGGCATGGCATACATCATTTCAGGCTCTTCTTGCTCTCATTCTCTCTGCTGAGAAATCTGAGGTGATTTTAATTGGTTGCCCTTTATAGGTGATTAATCTTTTCTCCTTGATAGCTTTAAGGATCTTTTCCTTGGTCTGAGTTGATCCTGTGTGGATTATAATGTTGCAGTGGGGTGTCCTATTCTCGTCTTGTCTATTTGGGGTTCTAAAAGTTTCTTGTATCTGAATAGGCCTATCTTTTTGCATGTTTGGGAACTTCTTTGCTAGGATCCTGTTAAACAAATTTCCTAGACCATTAACTTCTATTTCTAGGTGCTCCTCTACACACATTATCCTCAGATTATTCCTTTTGCTTGTGTTTTCCAAGTGTTGGATAGATCTATCATATTTCTTGGACTTGTCTTGGATGGTTGTATGTTCTTTCTCTATAATATCTGGGCTGTCTTCAATCCCCGAGATTCGATCTTCTGTGTGGTCTAACCTGCTGTCAAGACTTTCTACTTTGTTTTTTATTTCTTTTCCTTCTAATTGGTCAGCTTTGATGGCTTCAAATTCTTTGTTGAAGCTTTGTTTTAGATCTTGTATGAACTTCTTTACTTCCTTAATTTGGTGCTCAGTGTTTATTCTCAAATCACTTAGTTGATTGGTTATGGTTTCCTTGGACTTCCATTCCTTGTGTTGGTTTCCATTCAGCATTCCGTTTGTGGTCTCCCGACTTCCTTCAGCTCTTTGTTAATGGATTCCATGAATGCCTTTAGTGATCTTTGTTTATTCTCATCCTGCTCTCTAAATTCCTGTATTACACTTTGTTTAGCTTCCTCACGTTCACACCATTCCTGTAGTTCTCTTTGAGTGTTCTTAGACTTCCTATGCCATTCCTACCTTTCTCTTTGAGAATTCTCAAGCTGCTCATGCAAGTCGTGTATTAGTTTTTGAGTATCTTCCTCACACTCATGCTATTCGTGTATAAATCTTAGTTTGCCTCCTCTCTCTCACTATCACGCTCATACAGAGTCCTTTGTAGGTTTTCAATCTTTTCATTTATCATGTTGGCCAGCAGTGTTTATAGAGCTATTTGGGAACACTACTCTGGATTATTCATTATCTATTTTGTCCCTGATTATCATGAGTGGGAGTGAGATACCCGGACTTGCTATTTTTCTTGTGTTTATTTTTCCGGCTTACTCTGCCCATTTGGGATGAAAATAACACCAGTTTTGTGCTAAGAACACTATCTTAAGGCAACCATCAACCAAAGTCTGTATTTGCCCAGTCAATAGTCTGCAGATACAATCTAGTTCAACAGATACATCAACAATTCTTAAAAAATCATACACTCTTATAAAACAGGATTCATTTCAGGGATGCAAAGCTTGTTCAATATACGCAAATCAATTAATATAATTAATCACATCAACAGGAGCAAGGATAAGAACCACATGGTTATCTCAATAGATGTAGAAAAAGCATTTGACAAGATCAAGCGCCCCTTTATGATGAAGGTTTTTGAAAAATTAGGAATCCATGCAACATTCCTCAATAAAATAAAAGCTGTATATGACAAACCTACAGCCAGCATTATATTAATGGTGAAAACTAAAGCCATTTCGTCTTAACTCAGGAAAAGGACAAGGATGTCCAGTCTTTCCACTTCTCTTCAATCTATTATTACAATGCCTAGCTACAGCAATAAGACAAGATGCAAACATAAAGAGGATCCAAATAAGAAAAGAAGTAAAACTCTCTCTATTTGCAGATGACAGGAAATTGTATTTAAAGAAACCCATAGACTCCACTCCCAAATCACTCAAGCTGATTCAAAACTTTGGCAAAGTATCAGGGTATAAAATTAAACCCCCAAAATCAATGACTTTTCTGTATGCCAACAAAGAGAAAAGTGTGGCTGTAATTAAGAAAGCAACTCCATTTGTAATAACCCCACAAAAAATAAAATACCTAGAAATAAGCTTAACGAAAGAAGTGAAGGGCTCTATGATGAAAATTTTAAAAACCTGAAGAAAGGATATCAAAGCAGAACTTAGAAAATGGCAAAACCTCCCATGCTCCTGGATTGAAAAGATCAACATCGTCAAAATGGCAATAATTCCCAAGGCTATCTATAAATTCAATGTGATACCTAGCAAAATTCGAACCTCATTCTTCAAGGAAATAGAAGAGGCAATCCAAATATTCATATGGAATAATGAAATATCCCGAATAGCTAAAAGGCTTCTCAACAGAAAGAACAATGCTGGAGAAATATCAATACCAAATTTCAAACTCTACTATAAAGCCATAGTAATCAAAACAGCTTGGTACTGGCACAAGAACAGACCTCAGGACCAATGGAATAGAATTGAAAACCCAGAAATGAACCTACAGACATATAGCCATCTAATGTTCCATAAGGGAGCTAAAAAAAATAGAATGGAAGAAAGACAGCCTCTTCAGTAAATGGTGCTGGCAAAACTGGTTAACTACTCTTAGAAAACTAACGCTTGATCCTTATATATCACCCTGCACCAGAATCAACTCCAAATGGATCAAAGACCTCGGATTCAAAGCAGACACTCTGAAAACATTACAGGATGGAATAGGAGAAATCCTAGTTCTCCTTGGTGCAGGCCGAAATTTTCTTAATAGAGACCCAGAAACACAACAAATCAAAGAAAGGTTGGACAAATGGGATTGTATGAAGTTGCAGAGCTTCTGCATGGCAAAAGATATAGCAAGCAAGATCAATAGAAAGCCCTCAGATTGGGACAAGATCTTCAGTAGCCATACAACGGACAATGGTCTCATATCTAAAATATACCTGGAACTCAAAAAATTAAATCCCCCTACAACAAATCCTCAAAGAAAAAAACTGTCCAATAAATAAGGGGGCTAAAGACTTAAAGAGACACTCCTCTGAAGAACAAAGAAGGATTTCCAATAGACACAGGAAGAAATGCTCAAACTCTCTAGCCATAAAAGAAATGCAAATCAAAACAACATTGAGATACCACCTCACCCCAGTTAGAATGTCTATAACCAAGCACTCTAATAACAACAGATGCTGGAGGGGATTTGGACAGAAGGGAATCTTACTGCATTGTTGGTGGGAGTGTAAACTTGTTTAACCACTTTGGGAAGTAGTATGGAGGTTACTTAAATGTATCCACATAGAGCTCCCCTATGACCCAGCAATTCCACTTTGGGCATTTATCCAAATATTTACAATCAAGACCACACTAAAGCTACCAGCACAACTATGTTTATTGCAGCATTACTTACCATAGTAAGATCTGGAACCAACCCAATGACCCTCAGTTGATGAATGGATCAAGAAAATGTGGTACGTATACACAATGGAATTCTATGCCTCCATCAGAAAGAATGACATTGCCCCATTTGTTAGGAAATGGAAAGACTCGGAAAAAATTATATTAAGTGAAGTAAGCCAAGCCCAAAGAAACATAGAT